>NC_037669.1:637934-736723 GCF_003255815.1 Theropithecus gelada | reverse complement strand
GTCAAAAAAAAAAAAAAAAAAAAGAAAAGAAAAAAAAGAAGTGTGTGCAGTAATGGTAAGATGCATCCTTTGGCTACATTCACATGGGCATTTTTTCCCATTTTTATGCCATTTCCAGTATTAACTCTGCTTCAACATACTATATGGACTTTTATTATGTGTCTATCAGACAACTGTCTGGGCATTGGGGATTTAATTAAAAACGTAACAGTGACAGTTCCCATTCCTATCTCATTGAGCAAATAAAAGGTATATTTTAAAAAGAAACACCCAAACAATATGTAAATTAACAAGAATAGTTTAGACAGCAGGAATTGCTATGCAGAAAAGACAGGCTGTTGTAAGTGAGCAAATGGAAGACTACTTTAGATCAGGTGAGAAAGGGAGGTCTCTCTATGTAAAATGTAAACTGAGAACTGAATATCAAGAATCAGGTGACCGTGTTAATAAACATCAGAGAAGGAAAAATGTCCAGGAAGAAGGAATTGCTAGAGCAAATCCTACTGCAACCAGTGTAACTGGTGTGTCTAAGAAACGAAACATTGCATGGTTGGGACACAGTGAACACAAGGGGTAAAGTAGTTCAAAATAAACAGAAAAAGAAAAAAAAAAAAAAACAACTCAAGATGGTCTGGCCAGTTTTTGTGGGGTTTTGTAGGCCAGAGTAGAATGTGAAATTTATTATAAGTGTAATGAAAAGTCATTGGATGATTTTAAGCCAGTTGGATACATGATAAATGGTTTCAATGAAAATCATTCTTGACTACATATATGAAACAACCACAGGTCAAAATCTATTTTTTTTTTTTTTTTTTTTTGAGGCAGAGTCTCCCTCTGTCGCCCAGGCTGGAGTGCAGTGGCCGGATCTCAGCTCACTGCAAGCTCCGCCTCCCAGGTTTAGCCATTCTCCTGCCTCAGCCTCCCGAGTAGCTGGGACTACAGGCGCCCGCCACCTCGCCCGGCTAGATTTTTGTATTTTTTAGTAGAGACGGGGTTTCACCGTGTTAGCCAGGATGGTCTTGATCTCCTGACCTTGTGATCCGCCCATCTCGGCCTCCCAAAGTGCTGGGATGACAGGCTTGAGCCACCGCGCCCGGCCCACAGGTCAAAATCTTTGCAAAAATGTCTAAAGAGACTGGACCTACAAAGAAGAGAAGATGAATCAGCCTTCTATTTTCACACAAATCACTTTTGGACCATAAATTTAATTTGTGCCAACAATGATTATCATTACAAGTAGTAGAATAAAGAAAATATCTTTGGGCTAGGAATCAGAATACCATTACTGGGATTTTTTGCTTACTTGTGTGACTATGAGTGAATCATGTTTCTTGAAGACTTAGTGCCCTGATTGTGAAAAACGAGATAACTGGATCACCTTGAAGAGGTGTAACCACTCCTTTCCTCTTGTCCTATTCCTTATCAAATCACTTACCTGTGGGCCATTTTCTTAAGGGAAAAAATGAAATATGAAACAATCACTGCTGTCCATACAAGGACTACAAATACCACAGCAAGTTCCCATTCTCGTCTGTTTACAACTATTGCTACGAATTGAGTTGGCAAAGTATTTAATCCAAAAATTAGTTATCATCATAGCATTCCTGTGACATTTACATTTTAAAGACATACCTGACTGTGGATGCTTCACAAAACTTACTTGCTTAATAACAAAAAGGAAAATCCCATCAATTTCTTAAATTTTTACTGAGAGTAAAATTCATATGGTGCTAACTTGACAATAAAGGGAAAATTAATACTGTGTTCTGAAATATTCTAAGTGTTTTGATGTAAGATGCTCAGATAAATATGAATATAATCAATATTCAAATGAAGAAACTGTATAATAAATATAATTCTTGGTTTGTATAATTTTTATGTTAAAAATGCATATTACCACATACAGACATCTATTTAGTTATACTCATTTTTGAAAAGCTTATATTAGGAAAACACAAATAACTACATGGAATAGACAAGACATAATTGTTAAACTATGGTTTAACATAAGGGTGCCAAAAACCTGCAATGTATTATAGAAACATACAAGCAAATCATTTGCAAAATGCAGGATTATTTTCCAGATATAATTTGCCCATATGCATCACCTGGCAAAGCAAGGAAAGTGATTCCCTCAGCTCCCCAACTCCCTTTCCCATCGGCTACTTATAAGAGCGCTTTTCTTTTCAAGGTTGCTTTTGACATTAAGAGTGTGGGTAGAGGAAAAACAAATAGAAGATGAACATGTGGACTCTTGCCAAGAAACCTATGCTCTCCAAACCTTCACAACCATAGTTCTTAATGATAGTTTGGGACACGTATATGTAACCGGGACGATCTGCTGTTTTCAAGCAAAGAAATAAAACATGTTGAAGGACTTCGCTAAGTAATAGAAAGAATGATGGACTGATGACCAGATTTACTTGACTGCGTAAATTTGTGCATTTCCTTTAGATATATGACCTTTCTACTCTTCTTCTGCAATGCCAAGGGAATTAACTAAACTACATTTCAGCTCTTTTTACATTCCAAAATCATATGTATCTAGAATGAATCATGCACTAAATCATCAAGTAAACATTTATTGGCTCCAGTCTTTCTCTGTGACTTCATCTCCAATCTTTTACTCTACCCTTCAGCTACGTTAACCTTGTTCTTCCTGGAACAAGCAAACTTGTGTTCAGATAAGAGCCTTTTAACCTTATATGAGAACCTTAAGAAGCTTCTGGATTTTTCCCAAGGCGCACACCTTACTATTTACATCTGTGTTCATTTGACACTCCCTCAAAGAGGCCTTTCTCAAACAATTCAACATCGACTTCAGCTCTACCTAAAGCACCTTTATTCTTTCATCCCTTTTACCACTCATATTTCCCTCAACATATGCCATTGTCCAAAGTTGATTCCCTTCCCCATTTCATCCTGTCAGAATGAAAGCTCTGGGAAGAGTTTCAAGCATTTCCATTTTGAATTCTATGTCAACTAATATTATGCCTTATTATATGTAAGTACTCCATTATTCTTCAAACAAGACAGAATATTTGTGTTTTATATCCCATTCTCATATTCACATATGCCATGTTCACAATCAAGCCATTAAAATTCTGAATTCTTTTAACTTTTTCAATTTTCTCAGTTTTCTACATCAGAAAGCTTAGCACCATCTTCGATTCTTTCCCTCACTCTTCAATGTATTCTACCATTATGTTTTTTGATAGTTATTCCCAACCTATATGCCTGCATTTCTTTATCTACCTCTAAGCAACTTTGAGTCTCTCATTTTTTATATTCCCTCAATGATAAAGTAAAATGTGCCTAAGACTGTAGCTTTATGTTCATGCTTGGACCTATTTAAAAAAAAAATAAGTTTGCCCTTATTAACCTACGATCAACTACGCCGCTTAGTTTTCAAGGTCCTGAAATGTCTGGTTCACTTAAGCTTTCAAACATCCTAACTCTAATCTCAGTTTAGGCCAATGACATTACTGTTCTAAGAGTACATAATCATTTTATTTTATCTACTTGTATTTCTTCCAAATTAACTGCTTTACTCTCAATTATCCAAACTGAACACCTTCCAAAGCCTAGCTTAAGACTTACTTTCATACATATAACATAATGTACTAAATTCTCAGTGATGTATTCCTTCTCCAAAATCCAATCACACTTATAAACTAAATAATATATACCTAATAAATTTTATTCTCTGTTGTCATTATTTTTACAGCCAATTGTTCTATGTGAATGCGATTCTCCCAACCCAGTTGATGTGGTCTTGATGGAAGGTGCTGCATTTTATGCCTCTTAGGTAGCACAAATTAAGCATTGTGTATGTGGAAGTATCAATAAGAGATACAAACTTTGCTGTTTAACATTCATTTGCCTAAAACCTAGAGAGGTAAAATACACGTCTACGGTTATAATATAACCAGTAGCAGAGTCAGAACTTAAACTCAGATGTCTTAACTCCTAGTCCAGATAGCTTGTCATCTTAGATAATCTCTCATAAATCATGTAATTCAAATACTAAACTGTTTCTTAAGGATAGTCCTAAATATCAAAGGAAATAATAATATGGCGTGACATATACATTTTCTCAGAGCAAAATGTTGATATTACTTAATACTTGAAGCATTTTGGATGAAAGGAAAAGTCACCGTGTCAAACATTAGAAATAATGACAATCACTTAATACCTGGCATCTCCTCCTCAATATAACCAACAAGCAATAATGGCTCTGCTGTGTTCAGTTTTGTTTTACAGACTCTGCCAGTGCTTATGATGATAGTTGTTGTCAAACCATACCTTGTACAGAAGTGGTGGCCTGCAGTTGAAGCACCTATGTAATGGAGTAAAATTTGTGGTTAAGAGGAATGCAGAACCCTCTGGGAATGTCATTTCAATATAGCATTTTGGAGAACTTAGTCTGGGTCAGTCTCATTGTACTGAAAGCTCCTCAGAACCAGAAATTGCTCTAGCAACCTCTCTTTATGGTTCAGAATCTGAGAGAAAAGAAATATAAATGCCTCTTTGTCAATCGTTTTTAAAAATAGATTATTTGATAATAACATAGACAAATATTTTTAAGTTCCAAGTACTACAAACATCTGTAAAATACTGATTTTGCTGAATTATAAATTAAAAAGAGACTCATTGTGGGCATCTAATTTTCCTGTACAGAAAAAAACTTTGCTGAATGATCTCCTTTTGAGATACGCCTTCTATCTGATGTAGTCAAGTCTGAACACGTTTAAGAAACAAAATCTCATTGCCTGTGATAGGCATGATAATGCCCCCCCAAAGAGGTTTATGCCAAGGGAATTAACTAAACTATATTTCAGTTCTTTGTACATTCCAAAATTGTATGTTTCTAGAATGAATCATGCACCAAATCATCAAGTAAACATGGGCCCCAGTCTTTCAGACTCTCCAAAACTGTCAGAATCTCCAAAACTGTCAGATTCTGTCAGAATTTCCAAAACTTCTAAGTATGTTGTCATACACAGTAAGAGGGACTTTGCAGATGTAATTAAATTTTAGGGCCTTGAGATGAAAAGAGTATCCTGAATTACCTTGGTGAGTCCAATCTAATCAGATGAGTTCTTAAGGTGAAAATGAAGCCCAGGCGCGGTGGCTCAGGCCTGTAATCCCAGCACTTTGGGAGGCCGAGGCGGGTGGATCACGAGGTCAGGAGATCGAGACCATCCTGGCGAACACGGTGAAACCCCGTCTCTACTAAAAATACAAAAACGAGCCGGGCGTGGTGGCGGCGCCTGTAGTCCCAGCTCCTCGGGAGGCGGAGGCAGGAGAATGGCGGGAACCCGGGGGGCGGAGCTTGCAGGGAGCCAAGATGGCCCCGCTCACTCCAGCCTGGGCCACAGAGGGGAGACTCCGTCTCAAAAAAAAAAAAAAAAAAAAATGCAGGCCAGGTGCAGTGGCTCACGCCCTGTAATCCCAGCACTTTGGGAGGCCGAGGCAGGTGGATCACAAGGTTAAGAAATCTAGAGTATTCTGGCCAACATGGTGAAACCCCGTCTCTACTAAAAATACAAAAATTACCTCAGCGTGGTGGTGGCGCCTGTGGTCCCAGCTCCTCGGGAGGCTGAGGCAGGAGAATGGCGGGAACCCGGGGGGCGGAGCTTGCAGGGAGCCAAGATGGCGCCGCTCACTCGGGCCTGGGCCACAGAGCGAGAGGCTGTCTCAAAAAACGAACAAACAAACAAAAGTGGAAATGAAATGGAAAACAAGGGCATGAGAGAAATTCAAATTGAGAGGAATTTCATCCCCAGCTGCTGGCTTTCTAGTTGAAACAGAGGTACCAAGAGACTAGAAGTGTAGCAGCTTCTAGAAACAGTGAACAGCTCTGTTTGCAGCCAGTTAGAAAGTGGGCACCTTGGTCCTAGAACCTCAAGCAACTGAATTTATGAGTAGGAAATGGATTATTCCCCAGACCCTCCAGAAAATAATGCAACCTACTGACAATTTAATTTTAGTTGGATGAGACCAATAGCAGTGTTGTTACCTGCAGAACTGTGAGATAATAAATTTGTGTCGTTTAAGCCCGTAAGTTCCTGCTAATCTATTACATTAGTTACAAAAAACTAATATACTGACTTAGTAAGCATATGAGTAAAAGGGAATATTTAATTTTCACGAGAAAGAGAGCTGCCCCACAATAATTGTGCATTCTGTAAATGCACAATTACAGAAATGCCATCAAGCATCATCTCCTACACAATTGCCAAGTTATGTGGATGGATCAACATATGGCAACCCAGTGTTTACCACTGGGTACATAAGAGTGATAACTGCGGTTTAACACCTTTAAATGGAAAAGCAATTGAATCCAGGGCCAAGCTAAGATGTAAGTAAACATTCACTTGACAATTTTAGGCAAACATGTATAATTAAAAAATCACCTGTAAAAGAAGTAAAATTGTTCTCAGCACATCCGAAGGCTTGTTCTAAGTCAGAACTCAGGTATATTCAGCTCAGCATTTTCTGTCTTTCAGAGACACCAAGAGTTATGTTTGTTCAAGCATTCATGTCTTCTTCGTGTTAAACTAAAAAATTCAGAAGTTATCCTCTCGTATTGATCAAATTATAGAACTGCCTTCTGAGAATTTATATAAACATTTCTAAAAATTTTTCCTTGTATTCTAGGCTATGATTAATTCACTTAATTTACTACCATTGTGCAAACTAGAACATGTAAAATATTTCATTAGCTTGTTCTGATACCTTAGGACATGACAAATTATTCTTTTCAATTTATTTATAATCTTAATGATTTTGCAGTTTTGTGATAGGTTTTTTTTTTCTTGTCAGAGTAAAGGTTTGATTTTATTCCTTTACCTGTAAAGCAAGAATATTATTAATATCTGTACATAAATTTATTGTGAGGCTTAAATATGGTAATGTATGGGAGCCATGTAGAACAGCGCCTAATACTTGTAACGCCATCATAAATTTCAACTCTTGTTGGTTCGTTATTGTTGTTAATTGCTCATCCTTACTTAATCTTTTATCATCTTCATTGCCCTTTTTTAAAAGCCCATTTCAAGAGGCTTCCCATATATATTATATGTTACAATTGATTATTCATTTAATTTTTTTCATTACCCAATAACCTTTTAAACTCCAGGCATGTGCTAGATATTGAAGCAAGGAAAATGATTTAAACACAAGCTTCCTTTACCTTCCAAGTGCTCAGGGTCTAGCATCTTCAAATTAGAACGGCCACTACAGTCACGTAGTGTGTCATTCAATCTGATGTAGTTAAACTACAATAGCCAACATTCTCCAAATCTCGGTGTTTTAAAAAATTTACAAGATAAAGTTACATTTTTTTCTTGTAATGTTGACTGAGTCCTGAAGGCTACACAACTCATCTCACCTTATAGGAGCATATGCTGCAACCCTGCAACAGTGGAGAAGAAAATAGGCAAATCAGCGTTTCCTCTCTCATTATTTTGACCAACACAAAATCTCATGGATATATTCAAACTCAAAAAATGTGAAGTATAATTTCTCATGGGTCAGCAGCAATAAAGCCAGAGATATTTGTGTGTACACTTAATATCCCACATGTGTACTTATTCCTCCACAATAACAAATAATCCTGAACATAAGTAGCAATCTGGCAAACAAGAGTTGAACCTTTCTGGTGGATCTATTTTGTATAACTTGTATTTGGAGGTCATAGAGAGAACACTGAATGGTCTACATTATTTTAGATATTAATAACACTTCAATTCTAATGATGATAAGTACAAATACATCTAGCAAACTTGGTCTCACAAAGAGCGGATATTTAATGAGCAAGTTTTATAAATAAGTTATATTTTTATTAAAAACTAAAATGTACATTGTGTTAAAAATATGTATTAGATGTGTGATGATGTAGCCTTCTGACATCTTGCTACACTAGTTACAGTTTATTTTTTCAATCTTACAAATTACCATATATTTAAAAGCAAAAATATAAACATTTGTTAAAGCAATGTATTCTGTATCTTTGTTTGAAGTAATTGTGTTTCAGTGTCCAAACCAATAATATAATTTTTGCAAAATTCATAAAATTGAATATTCTTCAGCTAGCTCAGGTGATAATGGTACTTAGAACGTTTATATTCTATGCCACTCAAAGATAACTTTGGCATCTAGATGTTGCTGTCCCCTTTTGGGTGAGTCACTTTCTTTTTTTTTTTTTTTTTTTTTTTGAGACAGAGTCTTGCTCTGTCGCCCAGGCTGGGGTGCAGTGGCCGGATCTCAGCTCACTGCAAGCTCCGCCTCCCAGGTTCATGCCATTCTCCTGCCTCAGCCTCCCGAGTAGCTGGGACTACAGGCGCCCGCCACCTCGCCCGGCTAGTTTTTTGTATTTTTTAGTAGAGACGGGGTTTCACCGTGTTAGCCAGGATGGTCTCGATCTCCTGACCTCGTGATCCGCCCGTCTCGGCCTCCCAAGGTGCTGGGATTACAGGCTTGAGCCACCGCGCCCGGCCGGGTGAGTCACTTTCATGTGTCTCATGACTGAAGAAGGAGAGAATCTACAAATATTAATTTCACTATCTCACTGGCAGAAATGAAAACCGTTATTGAGGCTTAGTCTGATTTCTCCAATTCAATAAGTGTCTAGATATCTTAAGATATTGCTTCAATGCAATTTTATATTCAATTTTAAGTATTCCAGAATGTTTTCCAAGGACAAACATCTTGTTAACTATTAAGGTACCACAGGTATCAACTAAACAGATACACATAATGAAAGTTTGTTTTCAGGTTCTTTGGATTTTAGGATTGGTATCATGCTTCAGAAAATGAATATATTCTTTATATAGAAAAGTTGCTACATTTGTCCTAATATCCATTCATCTATTTCTCATGCCCTGAATTTATGGAGTAAAGCCAATTTTAAAATGAATTTATTCTTGCTAAAAGTTTGCTGTATATTTTTCTGTCAAAGTCAAACTATGTCTACTATATGGTATTATAATACTATGAGCCTAGTTTTTCTAAAATGCTTCCGCTGTCATTTTGCCAATGTGTGCTCTTGAAGTGATTATTCTACAAGAAAACATTCCTGAATAAAGAGTTTTACAGAGTTAGGAGTTGTGGGTAGACTCCCTTGACAGCCTCTGTATTCTATCACTTATTCTTCGGCAAAGCCTCATACTTCCTGATGCTTAATCTTATTACCATAAGATGGAATTTTATCACTCTGTACGTCGCTTTTTGCATCTCTTTTCCACTCTGAACTATTTCACTGATCTCATTTTAAAAGTTGTTTTATTATGCCATTAATTTGTTCAGAAACCTCTGGGGTGTTTCAGTTACAAATCTCATCCATGTTGAAAGCTCTTCGGGGTATAAAGAAGGTGTGTTTTCTCACATCATAGTACAGTTTCAGATTCCTGGAGACCTTAGTTTTAACCCCAGATTCAACATTTAGGTAGGGCATTTAAACTCCGCAGTCCTATGTGTAAAATAGTGATGATGTTTCCCTCAAATGGTTCCTTCCTCTAGGTGCTGTCATAAAGAACAGATGATCCATTTTCAGAGAGATAACAAAACATCTGGCACGCAGCAGACACCTGTCATGTTAGTTCTGTTTCTCTACTCATCTTATTTACTACCCAAGACAAGTTACAGCTCTGTGTCTTTAAAAAAAACAAATTTGACAATATACAAAATTTTGCTTCTTTAATTCTTCTATTTCTTTTTCATCTCTCTGTCTATGATTTCAATGTTATAAACGTATATTATGCTTGTGTGCCTAATATAGACTGAATATTATTGTATATACTACATTTTATATAAACAAAACACTCTACAGACTTGTATGTTCAAAACCGTGTAAAGTTTCAATTGTGGGTAATTTAGTTAACTGTAAAGTCAGTTTTGATACTAATAGATTCTTGCCCTACATGGTAACTTTAGCACCCAGTCTTACCATCAAATATGTACCCTCTTCCATTTTCATAGTCAGTTGTACCTCTAAGGCAATATATTAAACTAATAGAATATACTAAACTAATAGAATATACTAAACATAATAGTATATTTAGTTTAGAATATACTAAAAAACTATATTGCCTAGAGGTGCAACTGTGTGTGAAAACAGAAGAGGGCATATATTGAATGGTAAGGTTAGGTGCTAAAATTGCCATAGGAAGATTTTAACTAATATATATAGCTTGAATTTTTTATTTTTCTTTCCCTCTACACCCCTCATCTATCTATATCCCTATTAATAAATCTACACTACTTACAATTTCACACTTATGTGTTGCATAATACATATACAAATAAAACCTGGACCATGCTACTGCATGAAAAAAAGTAATGCAATGTGATTCATGCTGAGGAACTGACATGAGTCTTAAAGACTCAGATACACTCCTCTGTCCAGAGATGACTCAAAAAGCTTCACTCCACTTCACGCCAAGCTTCACTTTCTGCAGGCTGTATGGTTTCTGGGTAATTTTTCCCTCATGTTTCTTTTATCAAGGTCAATTATTGTGTCCCTACCTTCCTCATTATCTATAGTGTTTCTCAAAAGAAGGACAAACATCTTTTACTTTAGAGAGTTTTACTTCTAATAAATGCAAGAACTCATATAGAAGTAGGTCAAAGTTTATAAAACAAAAATGCTACAAAAACTTTAGAAGTCTTATAAATGTCTTTACAATTATATTTAATTCCCCACAAACTAATTTTTTCTATTATTTTAGTATCATATACTCCATAATTTTAAAATTTTCTACAGTGAAATTTCATTTATTAAGGTATTAATTTAAAAGTGTTCAAATTCTTCTCAGCTATGACTTGTATGACTTCTAAGGTAGAGATACTTCCATAGTTCAATGAAGGACTTACTTTTTCAGTAGTTCTGACACAATTTCAAATACACCTGAGTTACTTAAAACACCTTGGTTTCTGTATCCAGAGATTCTTATTCAATAGGTCTTGGTTGCAGCCTGGACATCTGTATTTTTAACAAGCTCCCATGATGATTGCAATACACAAAACGATGTTATATCTGGGAAACATTGCATTTTACTGTTAGTATAGAACAATAGCTGTCACCTATTTGATACTTGACAGGTCCTCATTTAAGGTATCAGCAAGGGGGGGTTTCATAATACATCTTCATGTCCAAATTTATGTTCTTTAAAATGTGCATGTAAGCCAATCCTTGTTTCTCTAGTAAACTGAATTCAGCCCCAAAGTGTAATTATTCTAGACAGTTTAGCAAAAGTTTGGGTAGCAGTGGTGGGATTACACTAAACGTCATTTTTCAAACAAGAAACAGTGTTGTGAAGATGATCAAAATTCAGTTTCTTTGAAGTAATTTTTATCCCAGCCTACATAAAATGTAGAACTTGTTAGATTTAAATGGTGCCAGGTTATAATAAAATGTTCTGATATTTCAAATATATCTATCGTCTATGAAACAAAAAAAAATGTCGATTATTCTTCATTGTTTCATGATGAGAAAAAGTTGTCAACCATTGCTTTATTTCACAGTTTTCTAAAAGTTACTTAATCCCTAAAGTGGAAAGCAATCATTTTGTGGGAAAATGTACAATGAAAGCAAGCATTTCACCAGATTTCTTAAAATCAGTCTAATAGCTACTCAGTCATGATTCCCATTTTTTAAAATAAAGAATTAAGAAAGCAACATGCATATCAATTTAGTTTAACAGGACTTTATATGTGACATTATTAATGTCTATGACAGCTTTTATAAACCAAAACAATGTGTGCAGGTATCTGAACTGTACAATTCATGAGGTTTTGAAGTTGACTGTTCACTATGCATGAACACAAAGTTCTAAGCCATGCAGGGCTGCAAAAAAAAACTGAAAACAATTAAAGCAAAACTCAGATACCCCAGAGATTGTTATCCAAATAATCCTTCTTTATAGAAAGTCATTGCAGTAGTTTAGCCAAAAGGGTACATCAATTTTCTAACTTGTAATTAAGATTTGCATTATTAATGCCAAGGATATTCTTCGTAATTAGGCATAAATATATACAGAAAAAGAAAATCTTATTAAGTTCACTGCCATGTAGAAAATAATTAATAATATTATGAAGAAAACATGTTATAAAATTATCCCTGAATAAGAATGCTCATATATATGTATAATATTTCTTAAAGACTATTTTATTATGATGAAGTAAACTTAGAGTCCACTGTCTTCCTAATAGATCTTGTTTTAAACAACAGACTTGATCATTATAATTTTCAAGGAGGCATTTATTTTCACTATTTTTGATTATTATGCTTCTTACCACAAACACTTCTCTTAAAATAGAAAGTACCAACATCGGCCTGGCGCAGTGTCTCATGCCTGTAATCCCAGCACTTTGGGAGGTGGAGATGGGCAGATCACAAGGTCAGGAGTTCGAGACAAGCCTGGCAAACATGGTGAAATCCTGTCTCTACTAAAAATACAAAATTAGCCGTGTTGGTGGCACACGTCTCTAGTCCCAGCTACTTGGGAGCCTGAGGCAGGAGAATCGCTTGTACCCAGGAGGCAGAGGTTGCAGTGAGCTGAGATTGCACCACTGCACTTGCACTCCAGCCTGGGCAATGGAGCGAGATTCCGTCTCAAAAAAAAAAAAAAAAATGACAACATCATGAGGAAGATGTTATGACATTTTGGAAGAAAAATAGAGATAACATACAATTTGTTTCAGACTAGAAACACATTGTATGAGCTTTAGTTCTATTTTAAATAAGTACATTTCTACACATATTCCATATATGTGGCATGCAGACTGGCTCTGTCCATTGCAGATGTTATTAAACTACTGCATAACACACTCGTAATCGGTCTTAGCCTCAAAACCATTTTTAGCAAAAGACGATAAACAGCTGTTATTCATCAACTAAGGTTGACAACTTTTGTGAATTGAAATCTATGGCCAGATGTATGCTGCCCTGTTTGATCATTGAGAAATACTTGCTGTATCAATAGATACAATGAGAATCTACACTTGAGTCAAGCTGCAAAATACTGTTAATGATAATAATACCTTTTATAATATTTATTATAACATATTAATTGAATGCTTGCTATTTACTAGGCACTGTGCTGAAGACTTTATATGGGTTATCTAACTGAATTTAATTAATCTATTCTATTCTATAATTCCTATGTTTTTGTCCTTATGGTCCACATTAACAAGATAACAACAAAATTACCTTGTTTTATTTATTGTGTACACCTCACTGTCTGTGCTATTTGGCAGACTGTAGGGTCTACACGTTCAATGTGATACCAAACATATTGTCCTTAGAGGTTTTAATTCTGATGAGATATGACTAATCCACAATACAGAAGTTGCACATGGAATAGTTTGAAATACAAAGAGGGGCAAGACCAAAATTATCTCAAAAGAATAATGACAATCATTTAGAAAGGAGGGAAGACAGAACTGCCTCCACACTTTAGTGATAAACCTACAGAGGAGTAGAAAGCCAAAGAGAAAGAACATGATGAAAAATAAATAAAGTAGGCTAGGATCATGAATTTAAGTGTACAGGTCCAACTACTTAACTAACGTGGGCTAACACAGCTCAGAGTAATGAAACTTTAATGAATTTCATCTTGGATGCATTGTCTAGCATACTGGTAAAAATTACAGTTATAATTATCTCATATTAAGTAATATCATCTAAAAAGAATCTCTTTAATGTATGTCTTATCATTTTCCATCAAGTTAAAATCATAAGATACATATTTGTAATAAGACAGTTTCAAAATATACATGCAAATACATACAAAATAGTTTTTATATATATATAGTTATTACATTAACTAAACTTCTGAATGTAATCACTGATTATTTGGAAGGTTTAAACCAATAAAAGTACTCAGTATTGTAAAAAAAAAATGTGAGATTTTATGATGATAGTGTTTCTGTATTTGATTCAAATGTTCCTAAACCAACTACTTATTTTTGTGGGGGAGGATGTGGGGCATATTTTAGTGTTTTGAACAGAGGTTATTTGTTATAATTATTAAGTTATTAGGGTATAGTCTAAACAAATATAATGAGTATCATCTTTAAAATTAAATAGTCCTTATTCGAAGACAATTTTTATTCTAAGCTCCAAACCAATGGCAATTGGCAGGAATTTGCTAACCTCACACGGGACATTTGAGCTTTAATGAAGAATGACTGCAATTTGCTGAGTAGAATACTGAAAACAATAAGCTACAAATAAATGTAACTCTCATTTCCCAAGGTAAGATGCAAACTGTTAACACAGAAATAAGTTTCCTAACTCTGGAATCTATGTTCAAGTGAAATAAACTGAGAGGCTAAAATTCATTGCTTAGATGTAATCGATGAAACTTAATTTTAATATAGATGTATATAACAAAGGGAAGTGGAAAGATGAATTGCCAAGTGACTTCATAAGAAGCTCTATCACAGTTTCTATTTGTATGTGTCATACAAACCATCAAATCTGAAAACAGCCTTGTCTTATGGGGATAATGTATGCCTTTTATTAAAAAGATACAGAGGCAAAGTATTTTATGGATACTTTTTTTTATCAGTAACACTATGAATTTAAGATTTATAAGTACGGAGCATATAGGCTGAAGAGTGCACATGCAGTAATATATTTGGAGAAAATGCATCTCAACAATAAATCACAGTTCAAGATGATATCTTCCTATTGTTTTCAAATATCCTGTTCATAGCTAACAAATTACTTCCCTTCAAAACATGTAGTGGTGAGCCTAATTCAGAGTTCCATCTTGACACCAACCTAGAGCTCCATCATTTTCTTAACATAGTCTGTATTCTTGCTATGTGGAAATTCTTTGCTTTAAAATATGTGTTATTGCGTGATAGTGGATAACTTTTCTGCTACATTCTTTGAAGATCCCCTGAAGGGAGCTCTTGAGGAGATTCTACATTTGAAATATCAGCTAATACCACAGTCAATAAGCTTTTACTGCTTATATTTCATTACCAGCTTACAATGCATATTATGCACTGACCTACATACCCAAAATCAATGTATAAGGTATAAACGCTGAATGAAATTTGAGCAGGATGTAGGCAAAAGTTCTTCCATTTTTCAAATGTGTTTTCTGACTTCAGGGCAATAATATTTTCCACATATAGTTTTTTTAAAGTATAGTTTTTGAAAACAGATTTAAAATGCCATTTTGTTTTCTTTCTTAAATCGTACTGTTATTCAAAAATTAAAGTGGGCACAGGAAAGTTAAAGTTTTAGATTGAAAAGTTTTTTTAAGGCAAATGCACTGTTTAAGAAAAAAATGTTTAATATATAATACTCTTTATCACTGATAATATCTATAAGCATAAAATAATAAAATATTTATTGAATAGATAAATGGATGGATGGAAAAATGGATGGATGATGGAAAGATACATAAAAACAGTGGCCAGAAAGGTAAAAAATAGAGTTATCAATTAACATTAACTTTCTTGAAAAAAAGATATAGAGCTGAAGACAAAATGTAAGGCACATTCTGAAAATTACAAGTAGCTCAGTTTACCTGCAAAACTGGTTGTGGAGCAATGAATGAAATTTGGGTGTAGGGGCAGAAAAGTAAATACAAATAAGATTTGGTAAATTTACAATCACTAAAATTACACTATATTACATGGACAATGTTCCTTTACAACAAGCATTTTCCTTTACACATCCAAACCATTTTATGAATAAAAGTTAAAATTATAATGCACAAGTTATGAGATCTACAAAGGCACAAATTGCAGGTTGGTGATCCAGTAATTACAAAAGAGAAGCATAGAACAAAAAATAGTTCTCATGATCCACAGTATGTTTGCTGGAAGAAACTCTTAACTGACTCTACTGCCTGAAATTTTCGTCTACTCTGGAGGAATATTGATATGGTATTTTCATTTAATTTTCTAAGGTAAAATTCTGATCATTTCATCCCATTGCTTCTAATTTTTCATATAACTGCCCTTTGTTTTACTAATAAAACCCATAGTTCCTTGGAAGAAATGCAACAACCTTAAAGATTTGGCTATATTTTTAAGCCTTTGTCCTTTGTATGCAACAAACATGATGTTCATCTGTCATCTCCAAAACCTTTACTCATCCACAGACCAGGCTCTGGAATCCCCCTGCCTAATCACTCTCCTGGCTTTACCATAACCTTAAATGAGTTGCTAATTTTTAAATCCCCATTTTTCTCATCTGTGAAATGGGAAAAATAATTATAATAACTTCTTTATACGGCTGTTTTGCAGACTTGAAAAATTCATAATAATTAATTAGTACCATATCTGGCACATTCAGCAAAAATGTATTAATTGCCTATTATGTGCAACACATAATTTTAGATAATTGAGATTCAGAAGCAGATAAAATAGTAAAAATCTCTGTTTTCATTTATTCTAATAAATAAAATCATTAATACTAATTTGTATTAATAATGCTTTTTAATATAGATAGTAATAATAATAAATGATTCTTCAAGATTCAGCTTCAACATCCTTTTCTCTGGGAAACCTGCCCTCAATCCTTTCTGATCTGCTACTGTGACCTTCTGTTATGATTTGAATGTTTGCATTCCCTCCAAAATTCATGCTGAAACCTAATACCCAACCCAATAGGATTGGGAAGTAGGGCCTTTAAGAGCCTCCGCCCCCATGCATGGGATTAGTGCCTTACAAAAGGGCTGAAGAGAACTAGGAAACCTTTTTCCCCTTCGACTCTGCCATGTGAGGGCACAGCATCAAGACACTATCTTGGAAGCAGAGAGCAACTGTCACCAGACATCAAATGCCAGCACCTTAATCCTGGACTTCCCAGCCTCTAGAACTGTGAGAAATAGATCTCCATCACTTAAAATTATTCAGCCTGTGGAATTTTGTTATAGCAGCAGGAGTATACTGAGTCTCCCACCTGCTTTTTAAGGTATCTTCTATCTTAACACGTTTCATCGTAGTACTCATAACCTCCACAGCTACCCTGTGATGCTCAAGTGAAGGGACCAAAGCTTATTCCCCTTTCTCTTGCCAGCCCCTAGCATGTGTATGTCCCACAGTTGGAACTTTCTAAGCATTTGATGAATGATAGTATATGCCATTTCAACACTCAATTTACAGAATAATCATAAACCTATCCCACACTACTTGTATTTTAAACTCCCTTTTTTGATACTGTAGCCCAGCATTTTGTCCTAAGCGATTATTTAGACTTAATTATACTTGGAAAATTACCTTAACATCTGCCATTCTAGGATCAACGTAGAGAAAATTGGCCTCATTTTGAAGAAGGAAACACAATGGCATGCAACCTTTAAGAGTTTAAAAAAAAAACACCCTAAAAATCCCTTAAAAAAGTGTATTTTTGAAATAGATGGAATAAAGAATACAACCTTTATGAGTGCTGAATCTTCTGCTTGTCTTGTTCACTGTTATATCCCTAGAACAATACCTGAGATATAGTAGGTGTTCAATAAATACTTGTGAAAGGAAAGAAGGAAAGAAGGAAGGAAGGAGGGAGGAAGGGAGGGAGGGAGGGAGGGAGGGATATGAAAAAAGATCTAGTTTGCATTAGTAAGATAATCTGTGTTCTTCTGAGTATAGGTGAAACTAGTCTAAAAATATGTGTTTATTAAATGCTTATGAATACATCCTCAGAAATATGTATGTTAAAATCAATATACATATTACTATATATCAAATGAATTTATATTTAAATATGACTTCAGTTGTTATAGCTTTTATTCTTTAAAAATTGGTATTTCAGTTTAAATATAAGGATGTACACATTTAGGATTGATACTCAAGGGTAAAACAAAATTTGTTTCATTAAATCATCAAATTAATTAGTATCAGATCATCCAGTTTCTAGTCACCTTTCACACATGGAGCTGATAGTAGCTTATTTTCTGTTGGCCTTAGAAACTGACATATATTTATGACAAGAAGTTTCTAATCTAGAAACACAGGAAAATGAATAGTCACACTGCAGAAGGGATATAAATATGTTAATGAACTAAATCTCTCCACTTAAATCAATCTTTTTTTGCTACTCTTTCTACACAGAGAAACTGATTCAATATCTAGATCGAACTTTGTGCAAAGGAGAATAAACTAAATGAAAATAACATTTGGAGAGTAAGAAAAAAATGAATATTAGAATGAGTGGACTGTGTGATTTTCAAAGCCTTGGAAAAATGCCTGAGTTTAACAATTATGTGATTATGCAAATTCTATTTTTGTATGTAACCAAATATCTAAGTTGCGGGTAGGCTTTCCATACAAGTCACACAATTCTTGGATGTCAAAAACCTGATCTATATCTCTTTGCTTCAATTCTTTTCCTAGGGTCAGGTAGATAAGGTGACAGACTGTGCAGCTTATGTAAACTAGATAGCAATGGTGCCCATTGGCACCATCCCAAATATGGGTTCATTTTTCAGGTGTCAGATTTATAAGAGAACTAAAGAAACTCTATATAAAATCTGATTTTTAAATATTTGAAACTAGTTAAAATTTTTTAAAGACACTTGGCAGGCTGGACTTGGTGGTTCATGCCTGTATTCTTAGCATGGGAGACCAAGGTGGGTGTACGGCTTGAGTCCAGGAGTTTGAGACCAGCCTGGGCAACATGGAGAAGTCCTGTCTCTATAAAAATTACAAAAGTTAGCCAGACATGGTGGTGCATGCCTGTACTCCCAGCTATTTGGTGGACTGAGATGGAAGGATAGTTTGAGCTCAGAAAGTTGAGGCTGCAGTGAGCCATAATTGCACCACTGCACTCAAAGCAAGACCCTATCTGGGAGACAAAGCAAGATCCTATCTCAAAAACGAAACAAAACAAAAGATATTTTGAAGACAAAATAATATAGAACTGAAATGCAGTCTCTGGCCTTACTGCAAAGAGATTGGATGTTCATGCATTGATAGGGTTTGGCTGTGTCCCCACCCTAATCTCATTTTGAATTGTAGTTCCCCTAATCCGCATGTGTCATCTGTTCTCTTGATAGCAAGTGAGTTCTCACAAGATCTGATGGTTTTATAAGGGGCTTTTCCTCTTTCCTCAGTACTTATCCTTCCTGCCCCCATGTGAGGAAGGATGTGTTTGCTCCCCCTTCTGCCATGGTTGTAAGTTTCCTGAGGCCTCCCCAGTCCTGTGAAACTGTGAGTCGATTAAACCTCTTTCCTTTATACATTACCCAGTCTTGGACAGTTCTATATAGCAGCATGAGAACAGACTAATACATGTACACACACTAGTACCAAAATTTGGGTTTTGATTTTTAAACCTTAACAGACTCCCTGCTCTCAATTACAGGTCTTACCCTTTAACCTGGTTTATTTCTCTGCTTTTTGTTTTGAAATATTCTTATGACCAAAACAGGGTTCCTAAGGCTTGGCTAAAATGGTCTAGATGGCTGAATGTTAACATATACCCAGTAAATCAATTATGTGCTTCTTGTCTATAAAGCCAGAACTAAGCTACTTATTGAGAATAAACAGCATACTAAAAAGCTAAATCAAGAAATATATTAACATTTCTCTATGCATTATGTGCAACCAAGGACAGTTTTAGTAACAATTACAAGAAAACCACTTAGAAAAAAATTTATCAGTGCAACTCATTCACTCCAATTGAAATGACTATGCAGTTGGCAAGCAAAGAAAGCATTGATATGCCCTTGATTAACGTGGCAGATTTATTTATAATCTGCAACTGTAAACAAATAATCCCTTCTCTTCCAGTGCCTTATCAGGGATGCTCTTCTGCAGTTCTGCCCAGCCTGTCTTGTCACATGCTCTGACATCTGCCAGTTCTGCAGCAGACACTGCCACTGTGAAGTCTAAGTTTAAACCACTCCATCCTCTGGGAATATCCTGCACAGAAACTTCCCTGACACATAGAAAATTCCGAGTCTCTCATGTAACCTTACATAGGGTTCACAAAGTAAAGTATCCTGCTTTTTCAGGTCACTTATTCTCATTTACTGCATGTTGTCAGGGATTATTTGGTTTATTCTAACAGAATTCGGTATGCTTTTTTTTTTTTTCATTATGAATGACCTGTGACCACCATAAAGTCATCTGAACTGTTGGCAGTGTGGCACATCAGATATGCCAGATGCACATCAGTTATGCGTCTTCCCCACTCTTAACACACATCAAATGAAAAACAAAATCCAATTTGTATGCATTCTTGGAACAGAATATTGACAAGTATTTTAAGCACTATTTATGAGGAAAACGACATAAAGAGGTTTTGAATTCCAAATTAAATTGTTAAAAATGAAAATAACATGACTGTAAACTCAGGGTTCTTAACAGTGCCGTAAGCATCAATATATACAAGCACCAAAAGCAACAATATATTCATCAGAGGGAATATTAATCTGTTTTGATTTATGTATCTCATCTGGAAGCTGTTTTGTCCTCATTCCTTCTAGTATTCTGTTCAACTCTGTTCCCCTTTATAAATCTGAATATATTCTCTATTCATCCACTGCATAGTTTTATAAAGGGGAACAGAGTTGAACAGACAAAACTTGTGTTCCAATATCTATTAAAAACGTTGAATACTAGAAGGGATGAGGACAAAACATATCTGAGCCTTGAAATTATGTTAAAATTCTCTCTTCTATTTTTTGCTATTTTTAGAACACTATTTCAATACTAGCCTTTCCCCAGCTTACTCCATCGCGTACTTCCCACATCTTTCAAAAAATTGTTCAATTTTTAAAGTGGCTTACAAATTCAAATTCTTCTTCTTTATTTGACTCTGAGTCTAAAATTATGCCAAGTCTACCTATCCTTGGAACAAACTTTATTACCAACCTTTTTCTCTTCTGTTTCTTAGCCTGGATCTCATTGACAGAATCCTCTTTATTTCCTTAATTCCTTATAACCACTAAGTCTCAAAGAGAAGCTGAACGACCTTTGAAGGTCACTTGGATGCTACGTATTAGATGCATTGGCCTTCTTCAGTCATGTAACATTTACAATTTGGACTGTTCCTTGAAAACCCATTTTCTCTATGTCCTCTTCCTACTTCTGTAATTGTCCCTTCCCTGGCTGTTCTTTCTTTCCTATTCAATGCAGACATGCCGTAAAGTATTCACTTCATTGTCTTTTTTTAACAGATTGAACAATCATAGAAGAGTATTAGGTTGAGCCTCCTAAGGAAGCTTTTTTTCTTTTTTCTTTTTTCTCTTTTTTTTGAGGCGGAGTCTGGCTCTGTGGCCCACTGCTAATACGTGGCCATGTTGGATTCTAAACCTGGTTTAATGGCAAGCTGGGGATCCCACTGTCAAGCACAATGCTACTCTGTGTCTCTAATTCATGCATATATACAATACTTAGACTTTTTTGTTGTTGTTTTCTGTTTTGTTTTGATCCAGGTTCTCACTCAGTTGCCCAGGCTGAGCGTACTCATGGCTTACTACATCCTCAATGTCCCAGCTCAAGGGATCCTCCCACCTACCTCGTAGCTGGGATAACACGTGCACCAACATGCCTGGCTAATACTTTTGTATTTTTGGTAGAAACGAGGTTTTGCCGTGTTGCCCAGGCTGATCTTGAACTCTTAGGCTATCAGCCTACCTCGGCCTCTCAAAATTTGGGGATCACAGGCACGAGCCACAGCGCTCGGCCTTGAGAACAGCTGCAGCATTTTATTGTTAAAACTTCTTGGCCGGGCGCGGTGGCTCAGGCCTGTAATCCCAGCACTTTGGGAGGCCAAGGCGGGCGGATCACGAGGTCGGGAGATCGAGACCATCCTGGCTAACACGGTGAAACCCCGTCTCTACTAAAAATACAAAAAACTAGCCGGGCGCGGTGGCGGCGCCTGTGGTCCCAGCTCCTCGGGAGGCTGAGGCAGGAGAATGGCGGGAACCCGGGGGGTGGAGCTTGCAGGGAGCCAAGATGGCGCCGCTCACTCCAGCCAGGGCCACAGAGCCAGACTCCGTCTCAAAAAAATAAGAATAAAATAAAATAAAAATAATAGTGAACATATTCTTGTTATACATATTCTTCTTTCCAAATTGACCTTTGCCCTAGCTTGATTTATTTTGGTCCAAATTAGTCCCCAGGCTGAGCTCAGTAACCAACTTTTTCATAAACAGTAATTTCACTCTCTTGCTTAAAAATTTCCAATGTGCTAATTTTAATTGACACCCCTGAAGAGAGCACTTTTGGTTAAACCCCTTCCAACAATCATCCAGTTGCTATGTATCTGTGTCCATTTTCTTTTTAATCCTTTCAAACACTTTGAAATTGTGCTATTTATCTGCTTGGTTTTTATTTTTTATTTTTTATTTATTTTTTTAGTCCGCTCATGTAAGCTGTAAATGCTTTCAGAGCTGGGACTCTAGCTTTTTGTTACAGTAGTTCTTATGCTAAGAATTCTGTCTGACCTACAGTAGAATATCAAAAATACTGTCTGGATAAATGAATAAATCATTTCTTTATATCGTGATAGAAATAATCATTACTTATTCCAAACAATGATTCTTTATCTCATACCTTTCTTCATATATCTTACTTTCTAGCTTATATTGAGATAGTTTGTGAATACAGTTGACCCTTGAACAACATGGGGGTTAGGAAAAAATCCCTCCTGTGTAGTTGAAAATCCACATATAACGTTTGACTTTCCCAAAACTCAAGTACTAATAGCCCTCTGTTGACTAGAAGCCATATTGATAACATAAACAGTCAGTAAACATATATTTTATATGTTATATCTATTATATACTGTATTCGTACAATAAAGTAACCTAGAGAAAAGCAAATGTCATTAGGAAAACCATAAGGAGGAGGCGAAAAAGGAGGAGTTGGTCCAACTGTCTTGGGTGGGAGACGCTGAGGAAAATCAGTGTATGAGTGCACCCTCCTGGTTCAAACTCGGGTTGTTTGAGGGTCACGTGTATATCTTACTTTGCCTTTCAGCTTCTTAAGCTCACTGAGATAAGACCAAATTTTATTCATCTCTGTTCATCTTTTATAGTACTTTGCAAGTACTTATTTCATATATTAGATTATCAATACGTATTCGTAGACTAGATGAATTAGTAAATGTGTGCAAAATCTCTCTATAGCCAAGTGGATAGCTAATTGGTATTAAAATATATTAAATGTCTTTTAATGGCTCTAGAGTTATAGTTCAATACCTTCTAGGAGTTAGACTTCAAAGCACACAGGTGTTAGATTTGAAACAAACCATTGTATTCAAAAAACCCACCAAAAATTTATTGCCCACGAAGATATGGCATATGCATTAAGTCTGTCAAGGATTTTTTTTTTTAAGAATCAAGAATGTTACATAAATGGAATGTAAATATAAACATGACACAAAAGCTAGTAATAATCATTGTCTTTAAATCAGGAATAATTAAACATGGGAATGCTTGAAGTAATGCTGATCAGGTTATTGCTGTCTCCTAAGGCAATCATCTGGGTTGTCGAAAGCACTATTTCATATTGCTGCTCATTCACATTTAATGGAAAATAAATGACAAAATAACCTATGGAAAAGCATTTTCAAGCATTTTTTTTAAAGTTTTGCCGTAAAGTTCATGTTTAAAAAGATTACTTGCAAACAATTATATATATTTTGCATAGTTTATCTTGAAATAAGAGTATAGAATTTTCAAGTTATCTGAATCAGAAATTTTCTCTTAAACATTGTTTTAATGAGAGGTTATTGCAAATTGGCTGATTTAATTTACATTTCATGGTATCATTTTGGTGAATGTGTCAGAGACACTACAAGCATAACTCAAGAACTCTTCTTCAACAAGGAGACTGAAATGTGTCCAAGGACATTCAAGATTCATTTAGAAACTCAGGATCAATATGTTCTACATAGAAAGACTTTTTTTTATATAACATAAAACTAGTTTTTATGTTTAAAATATTTTAAAGTATTTTTATTTAAAAAATAAAAGTGTAGATTTCAAGTATTTATAAACTTCTTGTTTAAATACATATTTTTCAGTTGAACAATTTTACAGGGCTACATTAAGACATTTCTCATTGCATATTCAAAGCTGTGTAGTATGTGGCTTATAATATCAATTACTTCTTTTCTTTTAATATTCCAAATTATTCTGTGCTTATTAAAGCTACATCATCTCTTTGATATAACAATGTCTTCATTTGTTAATGTCTGCTCCATGGTCAGTCCTTCCTATTTCTGTCCCCACCACCCTCCATCGTTAAGCACAGTCTAAGCAATGCTGATATTATGTTATGATCTTTCATTACTCTGGTGGAAACCATAAATAACTCCTCACAATTACCTAGATAAAATAATGAGAAATCTTCAGCTGCGTATAGCAAAGAGGCCATGATTTAGTTTTCTCTTCAGCAGCATTTGCTGCAAGTTCTTTTGAATATTTTGCTCCAGCAACCAACTTCATAGGTTCCTAAACATGTCAAGCAATTTCATGACTCTTTCATTTCCATATTGTCTCTAGTTTTTTTGAAATGCCTCCTACCATTTATTGGTTTGGCAAAGTACTACTTATTCCTTGGAACCAGCTGAAGATTGAACTTATCTCTGAGGAATTGCTGGACATATGTAGGCAGAATTGAAGGCTTTGTTCCCTATGATTCTAAAATATTTTGTATGAACTAACTTGTTTTACTAAACTTACTACTCTGCACTGTAATTGTTTGTATTCTTGTGCATCCTACCAAAGCCTGAGCACCGTGAAGTGTGCTACTGTATCTTACTCTTCAAATGTTTCTTAAATAGAAGGATTGACGGATGGATGATACTTGATCTTTTATGATAATGGTGACATTATACATTTTGTGTAAGTTGACACATTTTAAAGAAATAAATACACCAATAAATCACTAATACTATTACTATGCCTTGGTAAATCAACACGTCCTACAACATTTGAAATAACTGACATCTCAGCAACTAATTTACTTCCTGCATTGTCTCCATGGTTGGGATCAATTTAAGGATCTCCTTTGAAACATGGACTTAGGAAGATGCAGGAAAGTAATGAGTAGAGATGTTTCTTTTTCATTTTGTAAGGTTTATTCATCTAATCACAACGTGGAAGGTAAAAATTATTTAACTGTGCTTCTAGTATTTTTATTTTATGCCTAGAAGGCATCTCATATTATACTGCAAGCTGCCAGAATGTGTGACGTTTCTCTAGATATATTTCTAATAAAGAGGCATTGACAGAAATGGAGTGGCAGAGGGTGACTTTAAAGTCAACCACTCAGTCACAGATGTGCTCCTAGAAATGCATTAGTGTCCAGGAACCAAACTGCATGCCACTGAGTTAAATCCTAGAAAACGGATACTGATGATAATGTAATCAACTGAAAACGTGTCACCAAGTTTGGTTATCAATGATTCTTGGAGTCATAATAGCAGCATATTTTCATTAAGAAAAAATACATATACAAGCTAGTACCCTTTCTACTCATAAGAGAAAAAAAAAAACCACAAGCAGTTTGCTAGATATTTTTAGCATAAGACTCTGACATGCATGTGTTAGACAAAAGGACAGTAAACATCTATGAACTTTGGTCTTCGGTTTTTCTCACATAGGGAGAGCATTCGCTGAAGTGTAAAACGGAGAAAATAAAAATAACTTCAAAAAAGCTGGAAGCAAGGAAGCCAGGAGATTAGCAGGGATAAAATGAACAATTGGGAGAATGCCTACAATATCACAACTCTTTCATATCACATCAATTTTCCTCAGGTAATATTCAGTAGCAATTTCACAGTTTCAGAAGCCCAATTCTTTTGTTCTGTGTGCAGGACTCTTGCACAGAAAGCAATAACTTCTCAAAAACAACCATCATGCAATCTCTTTTGTCAATAAAAGGCAACATTGCCTGAAGCATGACATCTAAATATGCCTTAAATCACTCATGGGGCTATCCTATTAACAGTGCAATGCAGGCATAGGACCTTGTTTTATGCCAATATTATGGATTTCATTCTTAATTTAAACAGGTATTTGGAAGATCTCTCATGAGTTATTTTATGACTATTTCTTTCACCATAAGTTTGCATGTAATTCCATAGACATGAATTTTCTGAATATGGCCACAAGAAATTGAATTTTCTGAATATTTTCTCAGACTTGATGTATCCTTACTATAACAGGACCAGCCCAACCTGGGTGTACTCTGTTGATGACAGAATGTCAAGTTACCTTGTAGGAATGACACAGTCAAAATTGTCAATCATGTAGCCCAAGCATGCACAACAGAAAAAAATTTTGACCTTTAGCAACACCCAGAACCCATGATTCCTCCCTGTGGAACCAAGAAGACCAGGATATGACCAGAACCTAAACCCTGAAACCTTTTCAAAACTCAGGGGTCCATTGGCCCAAAAGATCAGGAGCTAAAACCCTCCTCAACCTGCCTTACCGTAAATGGTCAAATTTGAAGTCCTTCAATTAGACTCTGCCAGATGAACATTTCTTAATCCTTTCCCTTGTCCTCTGGCCCCTTAGAACTTTCCCCAGACCCTGAATTAGTAAGATAGATGTGAGTTGCATCACCTGTGTCCTTGCTGGCCAGCCTGGCAATAAAGACTTTCTTTTTGCAAAAGTCATTGCTATAGTGTTGGTTTCTATCTGTTGTGGGCAGTGAGCTCATATTGCTCAGTAGTATTACCAGATAGTGGGTCACTACTGATTCTCAGATTTTCACAAGTCTTTAAAAGCTGGAAGCAGAGACTGTGTACTACTCTACATCTAGCTGGTTAAAAGCATACATGGGGATAATAAAAGAACAGTAGATACAAACAAATTTGTTCAAATAGATAACTTGAGTGAAATCCACGGTTTCTTTGACTGTGTGGTTCTCTGTATTTGGACAAACCCTGGTACAAATGACACTGTTTGAAGATGCTTGGCCACTGGTGTACATTTCTAAGGCTCAGTGTTTTTGCTGAATCCATTGGGACTGGGAAACCAATTTAGATGTAAGTGAATTCTTTGTTTTGGTTCAAAGTTATCAGTTGGTGTTACTAGTTTGGAACAATAAAGTAGGCTCACCAAGAAAGTGGACAACTATTTTAAGACTAAGAATAGGAAGAATTAAGATAATTTGGGAAGATAGAAAAGCAGTCAACAAATATGACAAGTACTTTGCATTCTTCCACATGAAGGAGATAGAAATATAAGATAGTCTTATTTTCAGGGTTAAAGTAAAAATACAGATACTATGAAACAGTACAATGCAATATGAAAAGTAACAGAATCCAAGTGCCTATGAAGGGCATAGAAGATAAATGATTCAAATCTGACTTAGAAGGATCAGAGCATGTGCTACACTAGATAACAATGTTTGCACATGAATCAATAATTTGAACACTAGCAATTCTGACTTTATAATATTTTACCTAAATCTACTCTTATCTTCCCCAAAACAATGTAACTTATGCTTTAGAAAAATTTCTCAAAGACACTAAATTACTTTCTAGTTTTTTGCATTGGTTTGTGCCATTCACACTGCTTGAGTTCTACTTGCAACTAGTTTTTTTTTTTTAATCCATCTTCTATGTTATATAAGTGCCTCATTAATTCACCAGTAGCTCTCCAGATAATACTTAGTTGCTTTCCTTGTATGCTACCTGGGCACTTTATATTCATTTCTACTTCATATTTTATCATCAACTTAGCTGTAGGCTTTCTTTTCCAGGCAGTATAATTATTGAGGATAAGGATGTACTTCATTCTTCTTTATAATTGGCTCAGGGCTTGATATATAGAAGGTGCTCAATAAATGTTTTTTAGATGAATACATGACTGCATGCGTGGGAGTACTCAAGATTATTTGAGTAGTTAGTGACCTCCACAGTGTGATACAAAGTTTGCCACCCTTATCTATTTGTCTTTGATTAAAGCCATTCTTCCTGGTTTTGAAATAGTCCTATCCTTGAATATTGCTTACAAAAACTACCCAAGCATCATCAGGGAGGATTTTAGTGAATATAGAAAACTTTCTAACACAAAGTAGGACGCAAAATTTAAAGTAACTCATAGGTTGCCAAGACAACATTTCCTCGGTCTCACAGTTTTACTGAAATCTGATTCTGAAAACCACTTTATCTAGAATTTCATGTTCTACCTCACAATGCTTGATGTTTATTTTAATGACATCCTCAATATCTCTTTACAGATATCATCTAACTCAGTGATTCCGTCTCATGATGCCCATGAACTCTGGAGAGGTTCTTATAATATTTGATGCTACGGTGCTACAGAACATCGGAAAAAGAAAAGAAGAAGAAGAAGAAGAACGCGAATGATAGTTACACTGATAAAAGAATGTTAAAAGAACGGTGAATCCTTTCTGTTGTTGAGCCCACTTCAGAAATGAACTATGATTATCCAGGCTATGGTTTTCTTAAGGTTGAGTGGAATCAAGACATAAAATAAAACTAAAATAAACCACTGGCAGCAGGCCACTGAAATTTCCAGCTCTCAAAACAGCTTTCTATTACCAGAGTAGGATTTTTGCTTAGATTTTCAATTCCGTCTAGCCTCCCCAGGAAGACAGAGGCTAAGGGGTTGGACAATTGAAATAACTGAAAGGAAAACATTTTACAAGAAGTAAAGCTAGTAACTAGCATGTAAGGTTTTGTTTTTTTTTTTAATTTGATAATCCAACTATTTTTAAATTAAACCTAATATACAGAGATGTGTAAAAATGTGACTCACTACTGATATTCTTACTATTTTTTTGTTTAGAGAACACAGCTATTTTTCATTAAACTGTTACTGTGTTTATCTCTTTGTGTTTATTATGGCTGTCTAAAATAAAATTTTAAGTCATTAAATTTAAGTTAGTTGCCTTCATTTTAATTATTTGACCTAAATAAATGTGGGCTTTTGAAAGGGATTCAGATCCCAGGCAGAAAAAGGATTAAGGTATTAATGACGTTGCTAATGTCACAGAAAGGAGATTTCAGATTTCCCTGTAGCTTAGTCTCTTGTGACATTCGGGATGCTTTATCATCTGTAGTGAATTTCAAAAATGACCACAATAATTCATAGTCCTTCCATCAAAACATGGGGGAGAGGGGATTCCTTTTTTCCACATATTGAATACAAGTTTGTCTTCAGACTGGCTTTGATAAAATAAATGAGTCAAAAATGCAACTGTACCTCTGAATCTAGACTTCAAGAGGACTTGTAATTTTTATTAAGTTATTGGAACTCCTACCATCTGCTGCCATGTGAACAAACTCTCCCTAGACTGTTGGATGACGAGAGACATGGTATAGCCACCTTCATTAGCCATGCTAGTAGAGAGAAAAACATCAGATGTGACAAAAAGACCATTTTAGATATCATGGCCCATGACCAAGTCCATTACTGACCGCAGAAGCATGAGTGAGCCCAGCAGCAATCAGCTTAGTCTGACAAGATCAGCAGGAATGCTCAGATGACCAACAGACTCATCAACAATGATAACGATTAGTTTTAAGCACCACCTCTGTGGGTGGTTTGTTACATGTCATAAACCAGCTGATGCAATCTTCATTTTTACATTCAATAACCATACTGTTGAGCGCCAATTTATTTATGGTATGTAAGCCATTTTATTAAGAACTGGAAATACAGAAGTGAACAAGTCATAGTCGCTGGCTTCAAAGTAATCACCACCTTTTGGGAAATACATTTAAGTCAATAAGCATCTTAACACAATACAGTAAGTACTACGATAGGGACAAACAGAGGGTTCTATGGGCCATCCAAGTGCTCCACCCAAGATGTGTCCATAAAACTGTCCATCTTAATTATGCACGTATAAATGCATTCTTATTTACAGACTTGTATAAAGTCAAAATAGCCAAACTGACATTCTGTTCAAATGCAGTGTGCTGAACTAATACTCTTCCTTTCTCAATTATCAAATAAAAGAATAAAAAAATTAATTATATCACATTCTACTCTTCCTGGTTAGCAAAAACAGAGCTCTTTATAATCAGGCAGGGAGAGGAAAAAGCTAACTTTTATTCAAAACCATAATAAAGGTTTCTAGTATTACAAAAAGTACAAAAGGCCATGCCAGTGGAATTTATTCCAATTTGACTTAGATTCTCTAGTTCCATGGAATGAAACTGTTTCCCTTGAGTAGATGCTCTTATTTCTCAATGATTTAGAAAGAAAATAAGAAATAGTTTGGTGGGGAAAGTGAACTCATGATGATGCTCACATATGGAACTGGATTTAATTCACTTATCCCTCCATGCCTTCACTGTCAACCAATAATGTCCAAGGAAAATCCCGTTGTTCTTCAGGGAAGATCTCCATATTCCCCATTTATGGTCAAGTGTTTGATCTAGTTCCAGAAGAGCCTCACGATGCATGTTTGGTGAGGTTGGGGTAGGGTTAGCATTTCCTATTCCTCATCATTGTGTGGGGTTGTAATGGAGTTAGTACTAGAGAAGCAAAGGCTTCCTTGTTTGTCTCACTGGATTTGGGCAGTAATGATAAAAGCATGTGCAAGCATTGGTCTCACCCCACTCCCATGATGACAAACTCAGAGATTAACAATCTGTAAATGCAGGATTCTGACTCACTTCCTTACACAAAGATTCCATTTCTATGCTCAGTGTTTGAAGTTATTCCCATCAGCTAACCTGACGTAGAAGATATCTTTTATAGATGTAGATGCAACTTAGGAACAGACAGCGTTCTCATGGTTAAGGGACAGCTTGGGAGCTGGAGATGTCAAGTATTTTGTCATATAAAAACTATTTTCAAACAAAAGGTTAAGCCTTCTGAATTATTTTAATTAGGTTGAACATTGTTTATAGAATTTCACATCAATTTCTACCTAAGGTAGAAATCAGCTAGATTCTACTAGGTACATGTTGTTCAACCTTGATAGCAATAGTCTGTTGGGAGAGGCAAGTCTGAATGTCAGGGACTTTTAAAATTCTTAGCTCTGTATAGAATGAGACATTAATATTCTTAGACTCTGTACATAAAGATTCTTTAATGCAAATAGGAAATATAAGCACTTATGTATAGTTCTGGTTGTGGAAACATTATTCTTAATGTATAAAGTAACAAAAGGAAAATATAAAATTGTTGTATTTGTACAAAAAGACCCCGTCATGTATTTTTTCATGTTATAATTAAACACACATAACCTAATAGTAACAGAAAGAAATTCATGCCAGCTACTTAACTACATTATCAGTTGACAATCAAGTGGCTCTTCTTGTAGATCAAGTAGGGGAACACTCTTTTAACCACAATTTCTTCTAAGTAATCTCTTCTAATACACATCCCATTAGATATAGTTTATATTTTTTATTGCTTTATTCTTTAATGCTGGCTTATGTACTGATATTATGGAAAACCTAAGGACATCTTAGTGGTGTGATACATGTGATGTGAATTACTTAGTAACTTTAATGATATAGTGACTATTCTGGTTTCTTGAAGTGAAACAAGTTGATATGGTCAAATAATTGCCAGGAGCCAGAAATATTGATGTAAAGCTTTACATTTTTTAAGTGATGTTGATGTTATACAAAAACCTACAGCAGTCACAGTTTAAAAATATCAACTTAAAAACTATGTCTCATTCAATGTGCAAATACTATAGTAAACATTTGATATGCAGCTAATCTTGAAGTTTCTTGTTTTACTTCTTCTCACATCAGCAAATGTGTAGTCAATACAGCATGTGCAAAGACTCATATACAATTATGTATATAACAGATTGTAAATATCCTTTCACTTTTCTCTGATTAACATATTTTTATGTGCACAGAATATTCAAGAATAAACACACGATACCCAAAGAAGGTTACAGATAGGAATAAATCATCTTTATTTTAATGAAGCAAACTTCTTCATGTACTTCTAACCCTTGTGCTCAAATTAAAGAGTAAAGCAAAGCACTGCTTAGACAACTTTCATAAATTCATACACATACACAAACACATACACTCACATGCTTGGATTCACTTGTGTGTCAGCCCCTCTGCCAGAAAATGTCCACGATGCAGGGGGCATGAATCTAATGATGTAACTACTCCTGGGGGAGACACCCTTTCTCGGGCGAGTGCAATGAGAGAAGTGTGCGTAGGTTATCATGGGGAGGCCGGGGAAGGAATGAAACTCAACCTGAGGAAAGAAGAGTTGGGAAGGAAATGACATATGAGTCAGCACCTGGCCTAGTGCCTGGCTAGGATAAACAGTAGAGAAATTTTTGTCTAGCTGATTTTTTTTTTTTTTTTTGGGACGGAGTCTCACTCTGTGGCCCAGGCTGGAGTGAGCGGCGCCATCTTGGCTCCCTGCAAGCTCCGCCCCCCGGGTTCCCGCCATTCTCCTGCCTCAGCCTCCCGAGGAGCTGGGACCACAGGCGCCGCCACCACGCCCGGCTAATTTTTTGTATTTTTAGTAGAGACGGGGTTTCACCGTGTTAGCCAGGATGGTCTCCATCTCCTGACCTCGTGATCCGCCCGCCTCGGCCTCCCAAAGTGCTGAGATTACAGGCCTGAGCCACCGCGCCCGGCCTGTCTAGTTGATTCTTGAAGGTGCATTGAAGCAGTTACATGTAATTACTAGGGACCTTCATACTTCCTAAAAATTTATTGCTACCCAGTAGGTGTACACACACACCTGAACCACTTGGATCATATCTGACTTTTACTAAATGCAAAGCTCTCTGTAATACTCTACATAGCCTGTTCTATTTCATTAAATACACTCATTGAGATCTACTAAACGAATTTTATAATTTATTAATGAGTGTCTATCGACAGTTTTAAAAATATTGTTCTTGGCAATGGAGAGACATTGAAAGTTGTGAAGCATAGTGGTGTTACTGTCACGTCTTCAGAGTTCTTTCTGGTATGTGGGTGGACACAACTCTAGGTAGAGAAACAAGAGGCAGTTGTAATACTTCTTTCGAAAGGTAATATTAGACAAATTAGAGCAGCGTTAGTAGGAATTGAGAGGAGAGTTTTAAAACCCAGGAAATATTTAGTATGTACATCAACAGGACTTTGTTATTTAAGGGGTATAAGCAGCTGGAGAGTTGCAAAAGGACAAAGAGAGAGACAAACCAAAGATAGAGCCCAGTTTTATTACATGACTGACCTAATGAACGCTGATGTTGCCGAAAAGATACAATAAATGTGAGAGAACGATTCAGGTTAGACAGGTCAAATTTGAAGCATCTATCTACTCAGAGACACAGAGCTGGCATTTGGCATTTGGATGTTAGATCTGAGGTTCTGCTAGGAATTCTGAGAAAGAGATCTAACTATGTAAGTCATCAGCATAGACGGGTCATTTATAAGTGTGAACAAAAATGACATCACCCAACGAGATACTGCAGAATGAAAAGAGCAGAGCCTAGTTGCCGAACTCTGAAGAAAGCTAATATCTACAGACCAAGCAAGAGGAGTCTCAAGAGAAGACAGTGTGGAAACTGGAGAACCAGGAGATTGTGACAATTCAGAAGACCAATGAACGATTTCCAGATTTAAGGAGGGATAAACAGTGTCAAAGGCATCAGAGAAGGCTGTTAATACCTGACCAATGAAGGTTCATTGTGTTCAGAATTACAAAGCCATTGAAGGAAAGAGGACCATTTCTGCAAAAACACCTGGGAAAGAAGCCACATTACCATGGATAGAGTAGCAGGCATGGAGACACTGCTTACATAGTACTCTAGTGAGAAGTCTGAAGATGAATGGAATAGAAAAATATACGTAATAAAAGAGTCCTACGGAGTCAAGGGAAGGTTCTTTTATTGTGATGGTTTGTTTTGTTTTCATTTTTGTTCAAACACAGACTAAGATTTTCTACAATACATTGGGGAAGGGAATAAAACTGGTGAAACAAGGTCTTAACGTCGACGAGAGAGGATGTTTTCTCATAGCAAAATAGACTCCCCTACATCTCAAGGTGTCTTTAGTGTCAATTGGAATTCCTGCTATACATTCAGATTCTGAGTAGGGTCTGACTCAAGGGAGGGGAACATAGATCCCACGTCCTGATACAAGGAATGTATATTCTACTCTTAGACCAGGAGAAAATGGCAAAAGAGAAATCATGCTATTTTCAGGGCCCAGCTCTCAAGAAACAGGCGGCTTCCATTTCCCATCTCTTGAAACAGTCAGTCTGGGAGCTTTTTGCTGCCATGTGAGTTGTCTAAATGCTCTGACAGGTTCATGCTGAAATGGGCAGGTGTAAATATTGCGGTCTCTCAAGAGACGGGGTCAAGATGGGTAAATGAGAAAATCTCTCTCTACAACTGTTCAGAATGTTAGATGAGCTGAGATTAGGAATTTTAACTAGTGGCAGGTAAATTGATTATTCCACATGATATAATAAATTTAAGGCACATAATTTCTGTGCAACCATCTTCTAAGATAAAAGGCAGTTATTTTGACATTAAAAGGAACAAGTTTAGGAAATTAAAATTTGTTAAAAATGAAATTCATATAAAATTGCTTATGACATTATTTCTGCATACATTCTATACTGGGTGCACACTAATTTGGCTAACAGTATTATGGGCAATGCTATTATTTATTCTATTATAGTTTAAAACAAAATATGCTTTTGATTGTAATTTTTATTGCTTGGAATGCAATGAAAAAATGCTGGAAAATAATGCTGTAAAAAGCAATTTTGGACTGAACTGCCCTTTTATTAATTATTATTTCTCTGCTTAATAAAAACTAATTAATGATAAGTACATTTGAAGAGATACTTTTGTGTAAGTGATCAGACATAGAATAATTTTTTCAGCATACAATTTACTATAAATATCTGAGAAAACAGAAACTTTTCATAATACCTGCTTTCCACACAGTAAAGAAATATCTTGAATTTCAAAGGATTATATACTATAAAGATTTTAAAAATTTAATCTTATGTAAGCAATTTTAACAATAGCAGTACTAGAAGAGGAAGGCTAGTCTCTACTAATGTATGTAAGAATTCTTACTCTGTTCTTTTTCATTAGTGAATTCACAATTCACTGATTTAGTTAGATGAAGCCTAAAAGCAAAGGATCATAAATCCTTTATCCAGTGGACAGATACTTGTTAAGTGCTTAATATGTATCAGAGATAGAGTCATAGAGAAACATCTGAAGTATTTAACCTTGGGAAACTTAGTCTTTAACGGTGAAAATATAGATTAGAGATAAATAAATGAAATGCAGTGTGTCTGGTTGCAAGTACTAAGAAGGATATCAGAGCAGGGTAAAGGGTATTGGTATGATGGTTCTGGGAAGAGGAGTATTCCACCTTAAATGGTTTAATCAGGGAAAATCTCTCTGAAAAGGTGACTGTTGGGCAAAGCAGAGTGAAATGAGGGAATGAGCCATGTAGATAGATATTCTCTACTAAGGAAATAGTAAGGAACAATGACATTCTGTGTCCTTACTAAGAAAATAGGATATGAGACCCAGCCACTTCAACGGATGAACCAAGGGAGAGGAAGGTGATGAGGGCAGAGACCTACAAGGCCATGGTGAGAACTTTGAGACTGATTCTTGGGAAGATAAGCCATCACCATGTTTTGAGCAGAAGAGTGACATTTTGTCTTTGGTTTTGAAAAGATCACTTTGGCTCTTCTGAATAATTAGATACATAATGTGGATTTATGTTGGTCATTAATAACAAAGAAAAGTAAATCCCAATTTCTCATGTTGTGAGTCATTATAAGAAAATGAGACAAATCCAGCTCCAAGATTCAATTTAATAGGTAGTTTTCAAGATATTTGCAATACATTTTATGGATATAATTGTACTCAATCTTGAGGTCTTGTCATTATCATAAGCCCTAATGTCAAATATGAAAATTAGCGTTTCTCAATGGGGAATTCTGAAAAGTTCTTGGGTGATCTTCCATTAGCATCACTTTTACTTCCATTTATAGTCTTGCATGTCTTTCAAGGTCTAAATTGCTATTCATCTAGCTCTCATCCAGCAATGAGTAATTTCTAATAGACGGATCCCCAGTTAGCGTCTGCATAGCAAAAAGCATGTGATGTGCTAATTGAATCTCAATTAGCTTACATCATATCTCTTACAGAATTTCAAAACATGATTGTTACCACATTAAAGGCTCAGAGGAAAGAGGACAAGTATTTTCTTTATGGTTTACTATGAACAGGGATGATCAACCTGTAGAGGAATCGTATTTTTTATCGTATCAAAATGGAAATGGAGCCTATAAAGAAATAAGGTGTCCTCTGCTGTGGGCTGTCAGGAAATACCATGGGGCACAAGATACATTCACTTTGGAGTACAGATACAGGTGATACTACCGTCCACAAGAAGCCACACCACAGGCGCTCTCTCTTCTCACTTCAGACTCTGTGATTTGCTTCAGCTCTAAAAAAAATTAGAATAAACTGTGGCCTCTTACTGGAAAATCACTCAGCTGGCCTCACTTTAATCTCTCTTAGACTTGCGTTCACAAAGAAAACAGAGCGGCATTCAGGTAGACAACAGAACACCGGGTAAGTTGGGCGCAAAGATAAAGCCACACAAATTTATAGTAAAACAGGTAGAGAGTCTTTAGAATCAGATGAGATGCAAACTCATGGCAATTTACACAGTAGGTTGCCCTCCCAAGTAGAATTTCAAACATGCTATTTCTTTAAAAAAAGATATTGTAAAAGAAGAAAAGTATTATTAAGATCAGCAGCCTACATGAAGTTTTGAAATTCTTAAGGAAAAGAGATACTGTGCAGGCCTCGCAACAGTCACTATGGTTCCTTCATTTCTTCCAAAGTTTTCACTGAAATGAACAAAAGATTTTATGTGAAAAATCAGGTATTTCCTATAAATAAAACTTCTCACTATAACAAAAATAATAAATAATACTAGTCCAGGTGTATTTTTTAAATCTCATGAATTATAGCCACGTTAAGTCAGAAAATGTGAGATGAAGAAAGAATTCTACCTAACAGGTACTTTTCAGTTTAACTAGTATATATTGAGTGCCTATTATGTGACAGGCATTATTCTAGGTTTTAGGAATACAGCTTTGAACAAGAAGTGCTTGCTTTCATGAAGCTCACATCTACTGAGAGACACATTATAAAGAATTCAATAAATCAACAAAAAAGAATAAAGAATATTTCCAATTGCAACAAGTGCTGAAAAAAGAGTAGAAATAGAGAAAAGCTGTGAGAGTTACTTGTTGAATTGGGGCATAGTTTGGATTCAGGAGTCAGGGAAGGTATTCCTGGAGTGTCAGTTAAATTGAAATAGAAAAGGCAAGAGGGAGTCACTGAGAGGTGTTTCTGGCAGAGGACACGGAAAATGCTAAGCCCCTCGGAGAGACAAGTCTTCAAGCATAAAGAGGGCTGGCATCGCTGGAACATACAATGTGAGGGAGTCAGCAAATGTAAGCAGGATGGAAACTTGGATTTTATTTTAGTCTGTGGAAAAGCTTTGGAGAGCTTTATCTGAGGACAGGCCTGCTTTGATTGATGTTATGTAAAAGTTACTGTCTGAGCTTTCTGCGACCAAGGTTTAAGTGGAGGCTTGGTTAGGACTATAGTTTAGGTGAAAGTCAAGGATGTCCTGGATTAAGAAATTTAAAGAGAGTGTTAGATAAAATATTTTAAATAAAATAAGAAATAAAACATTTAAAAAACCCTTGAACACTTTCAAACCATCCACTAATATATATAACATTAAAGTGCTAATTACAGATCATTCTGAGCCTTTGATTAATATTGGCTCCCTAATGAGTCTTATTAAGCAAATATTTGTATCATTAAGATTAATTGATACATTTTTTTTGACAAACAGGCTTTTTACAAGCATATGCACCAAGCATAAGAGAAGGATCATGTGCAGAACATTATCTCAGTTACCTAGATGCCTTCAGAGCCCTGGAAACTAGGAGCAGAATCTATTCAAAACACGATGCTAAATTAGAATTACCTGTTCTTGTCTTCATCTTAATAATACTTAAAAACTTGATGACAATGATGTTGACAATGAAGATTCTGTTATGAGATCCTTTCGATAAGAGAATAAACGTGGTGGTTTAAAGGGTGTTAAACATCTTAAATTTTGAATTGTTTTCTTTTGGTGGTGATATGTTGAGGCCAATTCATTCATTAATTTCTTATAGTTTCTCTTCTGATGAATTGCAAAAAGCCATTGTGCTAGGGGTTCAAGATGAGGCCAAGGAATAAGACCATAAATTTAATGTGATACTGATTCCTTCTGTGTGTGTGCGTGTGCATGTGCGTGTGTGTGTGTGTGTGTGTGTGTGTGTACTACGTTAGCTGGCAGGTGAGACAAAAGGGGAAGAAGCTATTATAAATTGTATCGAGTGCTACCTGCTGTATCCTTTCCTCACCTACTTAGATCATTTGATCAGAATGAAGCAATTCACAAATTCCAAACACATTTACCAGACAAGGTCAAGGATATCATTTAGTGTAATTTCTATTCAGATGGCAGGCTATAAAAAAGAAACATCCAAATAAAGGAAATAAAGGTAGCCAGTGTATGTCTCCTGACCTGCCCCAAGACTGGCTCCCAGAAGGACAAGCAAGAGTCAGCATACAGAAGTGAGTGACTGGCATAACAGGTTTGTCGAATGACCTCAGAAGCAGCCCTCTTGCACAAGATGAGGAAGTTTGGTGGTCGTTGGAAGAAAGCTTCCTCCTCCGGCTGCATCCTAAATCTCAGTAAGAGCAGCCACTCAAAGAGGAGAAACAATAACAACTAGGACATAATATTTGAAGGACTATGGATCAGATCCTAAAAACTGTGTTTCTAAAAATTTCTTTGCCCTATGCCTCTTGGGTGACATCTGCAATTTTTTGATGTAGAATACGCTCAGTGCAACACATTACACACATGTATTCGTGAATTAATAGAGATCGAAGAATACTTCATATTTTTCCCTTTATAAATGAGACAATTCAAATCTAAAGAGGTTTTTCACCTTACCTAAGGTATCACAGCTGATTAGTGATTACTAGGCCTTAGGACTTTAAGTTAATAAAACACTGTTTACACTAAACTAAGCAACTAATTACCATTATGATCACTATGATCAATAAAATAAGGCATCTATAATATTCACTTTTTTGAAGACAATGTCTTTCTCGGTAACCCAGGCTGGAGTGCAGTGATGCAATCACAGCTCACTGCAGCCTCAACATCCCAGACCCAAGTGATCCTCCCACCTCAGCTTCCCGAGGACCTGGGACTACACATAAGCCTCAACCTATCTGGCTAATTTTTGTATGATTTGTAGAGACGGGTTTCACCATGTTGACCAGGCTGGTCTTAAACTCCTGGATTCAAGTGATCCTCCCACTTTGGCCTCCCAAACTGTTAAGATTGCAAGCATGAGTCACTGCACCTGGCCAATATTCACTCTCTTAAGTTTATATGTAGTGTGTTTATCATGGCATAAAACTTATTTTTTTATACATTTACTCATATAAATCACTCCAAGACTTTAAAAGATAATGTCTATTTTTAGCAAGGAACAAAGAGTGATTTTAAATATCTATGCACAAGGAGTAATAAATCTAACACTTTAGGTTTTCAAAAGTAGTAGGCTTTCACTTTGTACACCTTACTCTTTCTTAAATATCAGAAAGAATGACAGCCTTTTCATATAAAGACAGTTTACTTGATATTTCCTGTAGAATATTAACAAATACACTTCACTGTGTGTTTGTTTTCAATTTCAGAATATAATGGTGAATTTCTTAGGAAGATTTTAGTTTAGGAGTTGGGCTCCTAATAAACAGGCTAGGTACGTAAATATTATGCATTTCTCTTACTATATTTTCTGGTATAAAATCAGAGATTGAACTACAATGTTTACTTAATTATATGGTTCTTGAGTAATTATTAATTGTTGTTGTTTTCCCTAAAATTATGGTCATGGGCAATTTAAAAAGTTTTTGCTCTCAAAAAATGCATTCTGCTTTCTTTTGTTTTACTCGTATTTTACTTTCATCTTTGAAGTATAAACATAATGAAAATTTCGACACCTATAGGGTAATTTAAATCACAGTGCATATAGAATGCCTAGGCACAGAAATAGTTAAATTTGGATAAATAGTACTTTCTGTTAGTTTCTCAGCAATATCCCACGGAAATCGTGCTAAATATCATGAAATCATTTAAGCTGGAAAAGCACATGTAACACCTAAGAGTCGTCCACAAATCTTCCACAACACATGGTGCTCAAGCAGGAGGCTTAAGTCGACCAAGCGGCCTTTGCTTGCTGGTTTGATAAAACACTCAAGAGGATTGTCAGGGTCCAGATTAGACTGTTCTATTTTTACTTTGAGTTTCCTTTATCAAGAGTAATTCTAACTTATAGCATTTATGAAAACAATACAATGTTTTCAACATGTCATTACGTGAAAAAAATTATTAACAGAAGCTGGTTGTATCCATTGAGATTTTGTCAGCTGCACAGTAATAATGACTAAACAGGATTTTCTTTTCTCATAATAAAAGAGACAGAGGAAACAGGTAAGACGTGATATGGGAGCTTCACAATATCCCCACCAGGCCTTCTTTTTACTTTCAATTCCACCCTCCGTGGAGTTTGACTTTAATCCTCATGTTCACAATACGGCTGTTCTGTCTCCAACCACTGCATCCACACAGGAGAAAAGGGAAAGGCCAAGGGCAAAAAGCAAAAAGCAGGTTCCAGCCAATTCTTTCTCCTTTTAAAAGTTTTGTAAGAACACCCACTGAATGACATCTAACTATATCCCATTGACCAGAACTAGATCGTATGACTACGCCTGACTTTAAAAACGTTAACAAGGTGAGCATTTTAATTGAGTACAATGCTAAACTGGAAAAAAAAAAAGTCTTAGTTAAGGAAAAGGGAGCAAATGATATTGTTAGATGACTATAACTTGCCTCTCCTTCCTTACTAAGGGAACGTTTATTTTGTTTAAAAGTTCATTAACTTCTTTGTTATAGGAATCTTCACTATTCCTACACATGTAATGCTTAGTAAGCCTTTCTTTTTCATATCCAAAGTAAAATACTTCACACAATTTTTTAAAAAAAATATTCTTTTCTTCCTCACTTTCTGCAGGCATGGCCACCCCATATCTAAAATAAAATTGCTCAACAGTACTCTTTATTTCATGACAAGGGTAGAAATAATTTTCTGAAAGGGGAATGAATGAAGGGAAACTTCATATTTTCTTTACTTGGGCCAGAATATTAAAGCTGGAAATCAGAAAAGAGATCAAAACTTTAGTTTAGTCATGTGGATTTAGATAGTCTCATAGATCGGTCAACTTCTAAACTATCATAAATTGGCTTCTCCTCAGGGAGCAAAGTAGTTCCTCTGTGAGGGGCAGAACAGCCACGTCTCTGTCTCAATTATACGCATGCAACTTCATAGAGAACTATGCTGGTCATGGGTGGAGATTAATTATGGTAAACTTCTCAATGAATTCAAGGTCAAGATGATAGCCATAAATTAATAAGCTGCATGCTTTGTTCTTGCTTGAAATTGGCAGCTGGATTTACTGTATGTGTCATGTTTCTGGGTCATATTTAGACTGCATATAATGTTATAACTTTAGATTGGGAGATTTCGCTCTATAATATACTAGCTTCCTGTCCATTTCTTTAAAGAGTACAAACACTCAAGGAAAGCTAAAAGTAGTCTTAGGAAGTAAAGAAAAAAGATAGCTACCAAAGAAAGTTATCAAAGGACATATACTATATGAATACGAAGACCAAAAATCCAGTAAGAATACCAAAGAGTAGTAAATTACAGAAAAAAAATCTTAGATAGAAATGATGTTGAGAAAAAAATAATCCAAGCCTGAAAAATATGTGTAAAACCTGTATGGATCATCTTACCATGGTGCATAACAGGAGGTAAAGGATCACATGTCCACTGAGAAGCTTCACTAGTGCCCTTAGGTTTTTTATGTTCCATTTTAAGCTATAAACTAAAAAGCCTTAATATGCTCTTAGCATTCACTTGCATTTGCTATTATAGGTCTAGAATAACATGAAATACCTAAGACAAAACAACATAACAGTTCCCTGTAATTCATATCAAGAATCATACTTGCACAAATAAAGCTCATGCTTTATTACATTTCAGATGAAAGTCTCTTTCAATTTTAAAACATCCTTTCTAGCTAAAAGGGCTCATTCAACATTTAAACAGCATCAACTTTCATCTTAAACTTCAAATTCTAATGTCTATTGTCTGAACCTAGACAGTTTCATGTTTAGAAAAACATATATTGAGCAAATGTGCATGTAATTACTTATTGTCGATTCCTCTCCTTTCTCTTTCCATTTGAATCTAAAGAAAAGCTATGTAACTTACTCTTTAAATTGGAATTAGTGAATATCCTAACATGCTTTATCTGTCATATAACTAGGCTTAGAAATATGTATTTATTGACTACTTTCTACGGACAAAGATGACTAAAAAATTGCCCCTGCCACCTAGCAAGTGAGTCTGAATAACAAGTTAGTACTCTAATAAAAGGGTAAAACCAACATTATTAGAATGAAAGCAACAAAAAAGTCTCAACTCACTAGATGAGACAGGAAAAAGAGAGAAAACAGATTTCCAGTACTGCACACTTTAATATGTGGGAGAATGGAAGACCAAGTAAGAAACAAGTCTCAAGGACAGCTCGTGTCCTTTTTGGACTAGGGGAAAATGAAAACTATCTCCAGGCTATTCAAAGCCCCAAGTAAGGAGACTCTTACGTAGTCATAGCAGACATCTCTAAAGAGAGAAAGCTTGCTTATAAATGTAGCTTATTTCTAGGGAAGATGGGCTATTAGACTATATCCAACTAGAGGGGCTTTCACATAACTCTTAGGGTATTATATCTTAATTACAGACAAATAACTTTTTATGTTTCCCCAAATAACTGATTGCTAGGAAAATTAAGCAAATGAACTCTAAAGTATTATTCTGTAAAATAATCTCTAAAACATTTGGAGTGACGTGATTGTTTTCTTTATGGGTAAGCACATTTAAAACTCATATATATATATATTTTAAAGTTTAGATATAATTTTCATACAATTTGATTTGGTTTTATGTTTCTAATCTATTCAAAATTATATTTAAATCATGTTAATTCTTAGTTATATATTGCCAAATTTTACAAATAAAATTAATTTTGGTTGTTTATCCTGCAACTTACTAATCTAGCTGGCTTTTGGGGTAGATCCCAATGAGATATCTTCATTCATAATCCTGTTATCTCTGAATAAAGGCAGTTTTGCTTTTGTTATTAAACATTCAATTCAATTAATCTTGATTGGATTTATGTATCCATCACGCAAGATAAAATAGAAAACATTTTCATCACCATAGTTTTATTTTGCAACCTTCTAGCCAACCCCAACCCACAAAGGAATTTATTGTTGAGATTTCTATCACTAGATTTGTTTGACCTGTTTTTATAATTCATATATGTGAAATGATACAGTATTTACTTGTTTGAATCTGTTGCCTTTTCTTTACATTTTTGAGGCTCATCTATATTGTTGCATATTCTAGTAACTCACTTCTTTTGTTTTGCTGAGTAGCAGTTGATTGTATGAGAACAGCACAATTGGTTCATTTATCCCGTCTTTGTGTTCATGTGTACTCGATGTTTTACTCCTGCTTATAAGTGAGAACATGCAGTATTTGGTTTTCTGTGCCTGCATTAATTCACTTAGGATAAAGGCCTCCAGCTGCATCCATGTTGCTGCAAAAGACATGATTTCATTTTTTTTAAAAAACAGCTGTGTAGTATTCCATGGTATTTTAACAATATTGTCTCTTCGAACACATGACTATTTATTTAGGTCTCTTTATTTCAGAATTCTTTCATTTCTCTGCCTTTTTAAAAATAGTTCTCAGTGTACAAGTCTTAGATATCATGTTTAAATTTATTCTTAGGAATTTGAGGTTGTAAATACTATTGTAAACTAAAAATAAAAATATAACAAGGAAGCCATGCGATTTTTAATTTAATACTCACATTTAAATAGATTCTGTATGTTTCAATTTCTTGAAATTTATCAACACATTTTATGAGTAGGAATATTGTCTCTCTTGGTCAATGTTTTCTACGATCTTGAAAAAATATACTTTCTGTAGTTGCACAGTGGGGTACTATATACAAGTCAATAAAGTCTAGACAAATTTGCTTTTTTTGTCTATTTGTTCTCTAAAATACAAAAAAGGTATGTGAAATTCTCCAATTATGATGGTAGATATGTCCATTTCTTCCTTTTTTTCTGTCAATTTTTTGCTTTGTGAATTTGAAGTTCTGTTACCAGGTAAAAACATACTTAGGATTGTTATATTTTCTTGGTAACCTGACCCTGATATAATTGTGAAGTCTCAATCTGGTAACAGATATTCTGCTGGAAGTATTCATGTACCTGCAACAACTTTCTTATACGTTCGTATGATATAGCTTTCTCTACCCTTACTTGACGCCTCTTTGTGTATTTACAGTTGAATTCATTACGTATATGTACTACATACCTGGATCTTGCTTTATATTCAACCTGGCATTTTTTCTTAATTGGCATGTTTATTCTATCCCTGTTTAGCATAATTATTGATACAATTGTATTTAGGTGTATACTTTACTTTATTCTATTGATTCCATCTGTATTTTGCTCATTTGCTTCTCTTTTCCTGTCATCTTTTGCATGACTCAAGTGCTTTGTCGTCTTCCATTTTATCTCTTCCATTTCCATCTTGGCTATAATCTCTTGTGTCATTTTTATGTACTGTTCTCAAGAGCAATAGATAACCAAATTAAATATTCAGATGAATTATGTATATTTATAAACTGAAAAGTAAATATTTCTTTAAATATCATTATTATACATTGTAAACAATAGTTTACTTTCAAGTATTCTGTTTCATTTCTCTGTGTTCTTGAGGCCTTCTATTCTACTCCTCTACATGCTAGAAACCACACAACACATTGCATCTCCCCATCACTTCCACCAAGCTGCTGCTGTAAGGGGTGACTCAATCTAATCTACACTTGTACTCCAAGTGTGCTTTGTTGTAGCTTTAATAGATTCAATTCACTACCAAATCTTAATTCCAAAAGTCAAAGTAAACCTCTGAATGATTTTTCTGCACATAAAATCCTTAAAGTCACCAAAAAAACTGTAGCTCCCAAATTCACTTAAATGTTACATAATGATTGGGGAAAGTGCCTGTGCTAGATACTTTCTTTATGTGGATGTCTCTGTCATCTATTTTAAGAATTTTTTATTTATCCAGTCATCTCAGATTGCTATGCAGGTGTTGTCAGTGAAGTAACATGATTCCAGTCTCAGTGTGAGGTATACTTATTGTCTGTGAACTTTAAGGAATAAGTGAATATATGGGTTAGAATATCTGCAGAATGTAACAGTTAAGAGCCATGGGATTATAACTCAACCAGTTGCCAACCAGTTCTCACCCTGATATTCATAATTTGATCTCAGAATACTTCCTTCACACCTTCCAAGTCTCAGTTTTCTCAGCCCAAATGAAGAATATTATTACCTTTTCCACAGCGTTAGTTTTCTAAATAAATGATATATAGATGAAATAATAATAATAGAATTATTGTTAAACTCTTAGCTATTGTCAGGCACTGTTAACCTACATACAATTGGCTAGTGTTAACTAATTTAATTATCATTATTATCTATTGATAACAAACAGAAGATAGCTAGTACATTATTTGCCATATGGTCGAAACCCAAAAATTGTCATCAGTTCTCATTTTAATACCTCCAAGTGTGGCGGTTTGCTTAAAATAACACAGAAACTAAGTCACTTCTTAACTAAGGAGTAGTTAAATACAACAGCATCACCAGCAAACACAAACACCCACACGCTTACATACACATATACACACACACATACACATACACACATATACAGATATATGTATAGAATTTTCAAATACTTAACAAAATATTTTATTGGGTTCTAACAGTTCTGTGAAATAGGAAAATTGGACTTATAAAACTTATTTTTAAAACAAATAAACGGAGAAATGTCTTAGCTTAGTAATTTACAAAAAATGTCATAAAAAGTCCATGGCAGGTATCATACGTATAAACAGACATCCGTGCTGAGGCTTCTCTCCTCCTCTAATTATACCCAGCAGTTTTTCCTATATGAAAGAAGTGATTTTTCCTTCATAATTTTTTCATTACATTTCCCAAAACCTCTCTAAAAATATCACTTGCCTAGAATGTGTGACAGTGATTTGTGACACTGAAAATTCATCACCCTCAGATGATTTTTTTCACTTGATATTAGAATAGAAATTAGGGTTTAATATATTACTGGTTTTATATATAACTTCCCACAAACAAAGCAGTAATAAATTATTGTACAGGCATAATAAGCAACTGAGGGCTGTAAGTAATCATAAATAGTAATGACTATCTTCACTATTAGCATTTTAATAATAATTTATAAAAACATAATGAAGTCCTAATCAATCAAAAGTACACCATCAAAAGAGATTTATTTTGGTAAGGACTTACTCTAGCTAAAGTAGAAGTTATTCTTTCAATCCTTGTGAAAGTGTCCCCCAAATGTTCTCCTTAATTTAGGAAAAGGTTATATGAATGTATGTATTGAAATCCAGAATTTTGGCACTTTCTTCTTACTAAGAACAGAAAAAGAAACAGCTGGAATTCAAAACATTTGAAAGCATATTCTAACATACATGAACTACTCAGTTTTTGTCAAGTATTTTAATTGTTGTCTATTTGAAAATTAGTTATCTTGTAAAATGAAGCTACTGAATTTTTGAATGCCTTGAATTGGGGGTATGCTTTGCATTATGATTTAAAATCCTTCGTCTATGTTGAGTTTTAAAACAACTAGGGAAACAGATGCCAGACATCTAATGTTGCTATTCTCAATCAGAGAACATTTTTAGTTAACTGTTCTCATCTCCGACTGTAATAAATTTGCTTTCACATGCATTTCTGGTCACAAGAATTGCAACCCCTAAAAACGTGAAGCAAGCTGAGATTTGCAAATGGCCCAGACGTTGTTATGCAAAGAAAGTCTCTGTCTCGCCTAAAAGAAAGAATGTAGGTGTTAATTAGGAGTGCATTTAGAGAGTTCTCTAAGTTCTAAGAAAATATAGTTTCTTAAAAGAACTCGTCCTGAACCCATCAAATAAACACAATGTGATATTCTCAAAGAACAGTTTGAGAAGGCTGTAGTGTCTCAAAGACTATTGTCTTTGCCTTGTATTTCCATGTTTGAGAAAAGCATTTTCTGAACAAAAAGGAAGGTATAGACTTCTTCATTTTCTGCTAACACCAATTGACGTCTTTCTAAATTTTAATTTAGGTGAACAGAACAGGCCCAATGAGTATGAGAAATGTTAGGTAACAAAGCAGATGTGGCTGAATGTGCAATGTAGTTCATTCAATTCTGCACATGAACTCAAGGAGACTTTTATATAGATTTAGCACAACTATCTCTACCCCACAGACTAGAGAAATGAGATATTAATATTTAAGTATGATTTCTTTAATTCTCTCAAGTTTCTCCTTCCTTATTAAAATTGTATTTACTAACTTATGATTAGCACTTAAACTACTGTTCCTGTGCCTACACAAAATCATATTGTACCATAAAGCATGACACAAAACTTTCTCACTCACTCTCTCCATGAGAATTTAGTTACTGAAATGGCTAAAAAGATCATATCAGGACAGACCTGCCTCTATCATCTGTATGTAACAGGGATCCAAAGCAGTATTTCATCCTTCCATTGCATTTTCCATTTTAACCTTGCTTGTATTTACATGCATTTGCATTAATCCATGTGCACATTGCAAAGTCCGAGGAATCATCGCGATGCTGACGGTGACTGCTAAGTTAGAACTGTATTTTGAGAGAGGAAACGCCAGCCTGTTCTGGAATTAAAATCTTGATTAACATTTAACAAGTTGTTCTACACCTTCTTCCTGCAACCTCTTGTCAAAAGCCACGTGTGCCTTGCTATTTTCAGGGTGAATTTGTAACAATGGGCTAATCTAATTGTTAATTGTTAGTTATTTGGTTATAGCCATCTGTGGTAGGCCAATTAGTGAGCAGCCTGGAATTCAGTTGAAGCACTTTCCAGACACAGTTTATTTATAACTTGATATTTATGGGGAACTCTAGTAAAACTGTGTCTCATAAAGGACCAAAGTTGCTGGTTCTGCAGTCCACAGTAGACTGCACATAAAGGCCGCTTCATCAATCATTCATGAACACGAGAGGAACACTCAAGTTTTTGGGACCATTTCTTTTGTCCTCAGTCATTTTAGCAAGGTAATAGTCACAAATAGTATACTAAAGAAACCAGTTCGACTCATTTTCATTCAAATCTGCCTAGGGAATTAAACATCAGGCTGGAGTATTTTATAAGCAGTTCCACATAATTATTCCAGCTATAAAAATGTTTTCAAATCATTTAACAAAATTTGGATCTAATCTGAAGCTGGGATTCTACTCCACAATGAAACAAAAGAACGAAACAAATGGAGAGCCAGCAAGGAGAGGAAGCAGGGTTGTGGAGGCAAACCAGTAGGAACAAGGGGATGCGCCTGACTTGCCTCCCTTCAACTAGTCATAGTCACGTGTCAGCTGGAGGATGTAGTTTTTTCCCAATGTGGAAGCTCAGCCATTTCTTTAATTCTGACACTGGCCAGGCTATAAATAGAGATTAGGAGATTAGTACACATTTGTAAGACTACCCCTTCTCAATTTAAGGAGGGAATTAGTCTACAGGGAATGAAGTACTTCTGCTTACTAGGTTGATAAATACACTTCATCAACATAAGTTCTGTACAACCATTGCCATTGAGATATTGTGTAATTTAAAAAGACTCTCATAAGAATGTGTTAGAAATAACTTATATCTGATTATTAATATATTTTGATGAAATATGAGTTATGACATTATAAAATTATTAACATTAATTGAACATCAGCTATGTCCCAAACACTTTGATTACATTTTCTGATTTTACCTTCACAACAATACTATAGGATTGCTAGCATATCCCTCTTTTATAAATGAAGAAACTGAGATGATTATAGATTAAGTAGTTTACTCAAAGTCACATAGTTAATAGTAGGTAGATGTGGAAATTAAATCCAGGTCATCTCTTCCTAACATGCAAATTAAAAAAAAAAAACTCATATATTTACATGTATGTGAGGTTATATATACATACATTTATAAGAACAAGGCAAACAATAAAGACATAATATGGAAACATAAGCCTCATGAAATATTGATGTTCTCAGTTGAAACACTAATTAGCCAAAAGATTATACTGTAGAGGCAGGTAATGGGGAAAATTCTATCAGAGTCCCTGTGGAGTTGAAAAAAATATATGTTCATACTAGGATTCAGGACCCCCATTGTAAGTGCAGTAAATCAAAATATCCAATGGACAAACCCAATACTTTTATTTTTAGAGTTTCTCTAGTGATGCTGATGTTTTATTAGGTTTGACAACTGCTTGCTCCAAAAGTCTCAAAGTTCTACTAGTTTCCATAGCTCTTACATTACTTTTAATATAAGCAATTATTATTTACCAGCACTATAAAAAAGTAAAAATTCAGGGCTGTTGCTATTAATATTGTGCTTTTTAATATTATTCTCCTTTTTCTTTTCATATGACTTAGGGATGCATTACATGATTACTATTCAGCCACATGTGATGTTGGTATAATTATAAACTTTCTGTGGTTGAATTTTTTTACCTATAAAAGAGAGATCATACTACATATAACATTATTTTATTGAGAGGGTTGAGGAAAATTCACTTGAAAATGATGTTTAGTAAAAATTCACTTAAAAATATGTTTAGCAAAACATAAAGGCTAATGCAATTATAAGTAGTTATGACTACCAATTCATAATAAAATACTGAAATTAAAATATATACCAATTTCACTCATTTTTCCAAGACAGATGCTTATGTGTCCTGATCATCTTTTTCCAAGATCCTATTATGAGCAGACTATGAATGTTAACTTCTTCTGATAACAGATAATCAGTGTTTGTCTTAATGAAAAAATTTCTATAAAAACTAAACAGAAAAAGGAGATGGCAAATTCTATTTAGTGTTCCTACTTGTTTCATGTAAGTCTTTACTGATTTCTCTTTGGCTATAGACAGTAAGTCTGTTAAAAAATTTTCAATACTTTATATTTAAGAAAATTTTAAATATACGATTAAAAGTGAGCCCCCATTAAAGTAATTAATGTTTTCAGACTTCCGTGGTATCTCTCAATCTCCAAGTCATTAATGATTATATTAAATATCATATTTTTAACATTGGTATTTATATTGAACATTATAGAATAGCAAGAGAAAGTCACTTCAAATTCATAAAGCTAGTTAAAACTCAGCACATTTGGTATAAGTCTTGTTATAAAATATCATGTAGGTTATAGTGGAAATAAAGTAAACTTTCTCAACCAGAGAAAATGGCAATTACAACTGAAGATATATTTCAAAGTGCTAAGCCTGGATCTCCACTAAGGAGAATGTGATATTCTCTCTGGGTTGAAAAGATAAAGAAAAGCAAGTGGAGACATATCAATTATGCAAAACAGATGTAAACGTTCTAACACGTTTATGACACAAAGCAAAGCAATTATCTCCTATTGCGTAAGTGTGTTGTGATTGGGGAAAATAAAAAACGAAAAATCCCAAGAAGAAAAGTTTAAATCCTAGATTCATTCCCAAGTGTGTCACTAATTCTAACATTTTCATGACTTTGCCATTGATAATGGGGTGTACAAAGCTTTACTGGGAGACAGTCCTTCATACCTCTTATTTCTGCTTGTCTGTGAGCAAAGGTACTGATGATATTTGTTTCAAACTATCTTTTGAAGAAGTTTGTATAGTGAACAGCCTGGGAAAGTAGAAATAGTCTCTCCCTCTGGAGCAAAGGGCAGGTTTGCTCACAGCCTTTGAAGCTAAAGATACTGTCTCCCTCTGGAGCAATGGGCAGGCATGCTTATCGTCCAGTGTGAGCATGGAATTCCTCTTCTGTAGTGAAATGCAGGTGTCCTCTGAATCTTCCCATGTGTTCCTGTGGAAACTGGGGCCCAAAAACATGGACGCAAGAAAAACGATGATGGCCCTGCTACTACTATTGCTGTGAGTAATAACTACTTTGTTTCTGACTTCAGAGTCTCATGTCTTCTGCCAGCATCCGTTACACTGTGGCAGGCTAACTTGTTAGCTGGCAAGTAAGATGAAATCTCAGACCTTTTCCAGTTCTTGGCACATTTTCCAGGTAAATGCAACTTGATATCTTAAGCACACACAAAAATAAATTTGAAGTTCACACTTATGAAATAAGATTTCCTAAGTTTAAATTCAGATGTTGTCAACAACTAACTGTGTGGCCTTGAAAATGTCTCTCCAGGACTCAGTTTCATAGTCGGTGAGATGCACGTAATGATGTTCTTCTTGTGTCTGTGATAAGCTAAATGAGTGGATTGCTGTGATAAGCTAAATGAGTACCTGTAAAGTACTTCAAATAGTGTCTCAGATTTCATAGATGTTTAATTAATGCCTGCTGTTAGTATTATTTATTATAAAATTGGGTGAGATAGGAGTCTCTCCCAAACAAACTATAAATTTTGCCATCAATTATATATGCTACCATTTTAGTGCTTTTTTTTGTTTTGATATTTACTTTAATAATTATAAACAAATCAGGAACTATTGTTTTAAAAAAATCTTTTAAAAATATGTTATATAGGTTTTCTTTAGGTTCAGTTGATCAAAAGGAATAGAGACTTATGCAGAGTTTAAATCTTTGCTCTGCCCCTTACAAATGGAACAGAGATCTTAAAAAGTAAGATTACCAGAATGCCCCTAGGAACTAGAAATGTGATTATAGTTGCCGTGTATACGTGGTTTATTGAAGAAAATGAATTCCTTGGGGTACAAATACACAACCGTGACTTAAGCTGCTTTACTTATGGTATAATAAATTCCCCTTTCCACTCTTTGGTGGCATTTTACAAGCCTCTATAACTTTTTGGAATGTTCAATAATAACATTGTCCAATGATATAGCTAATTCGGTCTTCAGTGTCCATCCTTCAGCGCAATTTAGATTTGATTTAGATTTGTGGTTAGATGGCCTTGGATGAAAAGAAGAACAGTCGAGCTTTGCCAGACCTACTTTGTGGATAAATTCCTCCAGTGCTGAAAGCAGGAAGGGGAGATGGAGAAGCAGATATAGCACATAATTGGTTGTACCTCGATGTGGGATGTGACCTTAGTCTCTAATTTAGTCTAGTTTCTCATGGAACTAATGGGCTACCCACAGGTTGTGACATGACGTTCTTGGGGGTAATTTTAACCTTTACCCTTGCTTTTGCTGATGCCAAGGGCTGCCTTCAAGAAAAATAGTCTAATTCTTCTTAAATGTTTCCATTAGTAGAGGTCTTCACTTCTTTCTGTGCGGTGATGCTAAAGTCATGCCAATTTCTGCACTTTAACCTATATCTTTGGAATTGTAATTCATATGTCAGTGTTTCCCTATTCAAGGCAAACTAAAAGCAATTTTCCAACAACAGTATTCACCCCACCTCCACTTTACCAGAGCATCTCCAGGCAGGAACATTGCCTCTCCCAACAATTACTTGCCTCCCCAGAAGGTGCAACCCAATCTTTGTTCTTCCCCAGACTTCTTACGAAGACTGACATTGACTGTGTGTGAGGCTGTGGAATGACGACAAATAGTACTTGGGCAGATGATGCAGGTGTTTGAAGCCTCACAGGTAGCAGTTTTCAGCATATGGGTAATTGACTAATTTTTAGCTTTGGATTTCATCCGTCATTCTTGAAGAGTTGAAAGAGTCCAATCCAACATCCTCATTCAATTGTATCACGTTAACAATATAATAAATACTATTTTAAACATTAGATTGCTTAATATATAGTATGATGTTTGGGGCCACTTGTGAAAAAATTCAAATTCACAACAGACACTGCAAAATAATTTACTAATGTTATTTTCCAGGTATTTCTCACAATCAAAGACCCATTTTTCTGTTGTCTTTTTGTGATTGGCTGTAATTGCACAGAATCAGGGGGAGAGTGAAATATTACCACCCCTTTTGTTTTTCTGGGTTGCTTAACAACTTTTGTTTCAAATGCACAACTGTAAAAAGTATAAGATTATAAATAAATTAAACAGAACAAAATCACACCTAGTGCCTCAGATTAGAGCAGCAGCTTTGACCAGAACAGGTAAATTTCAAGCAAATAATTCCTCTCTGCTGAAATATTACATCATATTTATAAAACAATTTTGAATTTGCAACATTTAAATATATACCTTCTGTTATTAGAAAGTGAGAATCCACACCTACAAACACATACACACTAACATCATCACGCACAATTTTGACAGAAATTTTCTAAACTGTTTAAATTCAATATAAATAAAATCAATAATTCTGTTCCTTAAAGTAAAAATGTTCTTATTACAGTTTTTTGGCTGTTTGTTCTTTTGTACCTAAACCACTAACTAATAAATCCTGAGGTCAAAGAAGCAGAATCTATGCCTCAGGGTTTAGAAACAGAGTAGGTGATATGAAGGTGGATGCAGTAAAAAGCGTTTATCAGAATGTCAGTTGATACTCTGCTAGTGTGTCTTCCAGTAATTTTACTCAAAACAAATCTGATTCCCAGCAAGGACTGCTAAACGTAAAGAGACATAATCCATTTTTTTAAAATTTTGTCTGAATGGTGTTTCTCCTTAGGTGTTCAGCCACAAAAGCTATGAGCCTTTGGCTCTGATGTCGGCATGACCTTCCTCAGGCTGTGCTGATACCTACCAGACTGCATCATCTTCACACTAGGGAGTATATCATTATGCTTTTATTCTCAATTGATGCAAAGTGGCCCTGTTATAACAGGAGGCCACACAGGGAGCATACCGAGTAATTTATTTTGCTTTCATGTTGTCACTCTGTGAGTGTATCAGGCAAAGTTTTGCTGAAGAGATGGGGGAAAGATCAATTTTTTTTCTTTTTTTCTTTTGGCCGGAGTCTGGCTCTGTGGCCCAGGCTGGAGTGGGCGGCGCCATCTTGGCTCCCTGCAAGCTCCGCCCCCCGGGTTCCCGCCATTCTCCTGCCTCAGCCTCCCGAGGAGCTGGGACCACAGGCGCCGCCACCGCACCCGGCTAGTTTTTTGTCAAATTTTTTGGAACCCTTAGAAGGATGTAAAACATAGGCTAAATTCTCATAATATGATTGACTGGAAAAAGTTATCAACAAATCTTAATGGAGAAAACATTACGAATGAATGAATGTGTGTCTGTGAAACATGAAATGGCTGCTAAGTCATCTAGTGGCTCTGGACAATAAAATATGTCTTTTTGATAGACATTGCCCACATTTTTAACTGCTGTATTATGCCAGTGTAGACTACACGTCATCAGACATGATTTTGAAGGCCAAAGGAGTAATATTTCATGGAACCAAAACCAGAAAGTAATTTAAAAGTCAATAACTCCCACCATGAAAATAGTCCTGACTTCAGTTTTCAAAAGCAAATAGAGGGAATACCTTAGACTTATTGCCAATGCTTTCTAAAGAAGAGGTGTAGCCTACATTTGTTGTTTTTGCTTAACTTCTCTTAATGGACTATAAAAGACTTTTAGTATTTAGTAGCTTGGAGAGCTAACATTCCTTTCCTCAGAGATTATTAAATTCTTAAAGAAAAATAAAGAAACAAAGGCAGCCTTTTTTAGTGGTCCCAAGAAGGAAGCTCCCAGAAGGACAAGGCTGATCTTTAGTGCTTTCCCTTCTGTGTGATCAAAGCCTGAGCTAACTGGCCTGTAAGGACGAAGCCTGATCCATTTTAGAACCCCCATAGAGCCTGCCTTCTGGAGAGGGGTGAGTAGATTAAAGAGAAACTGAGATCAGTTGGGAATAAAAAATTACCGTCTAAAGGAGCACTTTTACATTTAAAGTAATAAAATACCTGACAATACAAACTTGGAGTTTGGTACACTTTAGGTAGAAATGTTAAAGCAAATAAAATTGAATCACAAAGAGTTACAGAAAATTAAATATAGGAAAGCAAATTTCATAAATAAAACTTTCAGCAATTAAATAATTTCTATTAAACAGGAGGACTGAAAACCTCATCTTTACCTTCTGTGATGGTCTCTTAGGATCAAGAAATTATTTGGGGGTTTTAATATCAGGACAATTTTTCAGTACCTGAAGATTCATTTTTCCTATACAACTAAGAAGGCTCAAATTTATTTTACTCTTTAGATATATTTTATGGTTAAAGAAGAATCAGGGAAAACATTTCATCAGATCACAGCTAGGGAACCCAAGGAAAATTTCAGTGCTAAAAATAGTTTTGTTATAATTCAACCAGGAATAATAGTTTTCTTGTTGAAAATATTTCTCGGTGCAAAAAAAGAAAATAAAAATGATATCCTGCCTACTCTTGAAACACACCTGCACATGTATATACACATTCTTACACATCTCACATTCATACTCACATATGTTGAAAAGTCTAGTTACAAAGAGTGACAGAAAAAAAAAGTGTGCAAATAAAAGACCTGCTTTTCCCAGGCCTCACAGAGGCCTTTCCCGTGACTTGGATCTCCCAAGATTCACACAAGAGTTTTGTTCCTGCTGCAGTTTCTGCCTTGGCCTTATTCATATGGACACCTCCTCCCCGACACACCTACTTGTATCCTAAGTTCTTTTCTTTTTTGTCCCCAAAACCTTGCTTATTATCTCTCTGATTTGTTATATTCAAAATTTAAATCGTCATCACAAAAGGCAGTGGAGCTCACTTCGCAGTTATACAGATCTGAACTGAAATCCAGATCTCGAAATAACTGAATAGTACTTCTCAAGCTATTTAACTTCATAAATGAGCAATTTCTTATATAGATAAATACTTACTGCATTAGAATTAATGAGGATTAAGTATAAAAAGATGTGTTAAACACCCTGGATAGAAACTAAAATACACGTTTTGTCCACAGTCACTGTTGTTATCATATCTAGATATTTCCTGAATTCTTGACTTTACTCTGGTTTTTCTCTCAACACATATTTAACTGTATAGTGGGCATTTTAACTAAGATTGGCCTATTCAAAATAGAACATATAATTTCCTAAACCAAATCCACTACATTAATTTCTGTCTTTAGGCTTAAACCTTTAAGACATGTGTTCCTCTTCTTTTTATCTATCATTTCTGCTGTTTCATTAGTAACCAAGTAATAGAGCCTTTTCTGAAATAGGTCCACATTTCACATAGACTACTACAAATAACTCCTATCTCGACTTCTGAGCTTTGGAGTTCCTTGACTTTTAATCTTTGAAAGTACAGCTCAAAGAACATTCCCATGATCAAAGAGTTCTGATGACCAAAACAACTAGTGGTTTTGAGCAAAATGGGATTTTGCCACTATCTTTAAAGTTTTCGTGAAATTTTTTCTCATACTCTAGCAGACAGAATCATGCCTTCAGTTATCTGAAGATATGCATATCACACTTTTGTATATTTGTATTGATAAATATTTGCTAAATTAGGTTGCATTGTAAAAACCTGACGTGTAAATACCCTTGAATAGCAAAAAGTAATCCAGGCTATCAGTGTATCAATTTTTAACAGACTCTTTTCTTACATTCAATTGTTTTAACTCAAAAAAATAAATTATCTTCCAATATGATTATTATAAAAGATTAAGTAGAAATTATTTTTTTAAGGTTAAGAATTTACTGTCGTAATAGCTAAACTTAATAGAATTCATTGACATACTTTTATACAAGGAAAAAAGAATACTTGGAAAGGAATGGGGAAAACAGCCCCACTTCAAAGATAGATTCAAGGTATATCAAAATGCTTTTAGTACAAACCAACTTTACTCAGGTTTATAAAATCTTTGGACACATCAAGATCAAAATAGAAGTAATGAATCAGATTTTGTATTCTGATTTTACTAGAATAAGTAGCACCAAATTAAATCTTCACCAAATATCTTTGGAGGTTTCCAAGGCTGTCTCATTTATGCTCACAAAATAAATTTATTTCTGCAGATTTTCTGCTATACTGCTGGGCACAGCAGGTTCCTCATGGTTGCATTCAACTTCTAAGGCCAAAACCTCACCACACCAATATTGCATGATACTATTTCCTGATTTATGTCTTGCTTTGTCACTTAAATACCTTACTTTAAGACAAATACCTTACCTAAATGCCATTACTTTCAATGGCAAAAACTGCAATTATGTTTGCAACAACCTGATAGCATTTCTCTTTCCCTCTCTGATTTATAGGTTATATTCGGTAAGTTCTCATATGCAAAACTTCATTCCAGAAGGACTTCATTCCTCAGATAAATCACCTTATGCAGATGGACACCTGTGTGTTAGCAGTTATTCATTTATTACACATATATTGAATTCCACACTAAACTCACCTAGGAAAATCATGCTACAGATGAAGACATCAGGAATGTTTATCACTTAGGGCAAACAAAAATGGAAGAATTATGCTTACAACACATTCTATATGTTGTTTTCACTTTGGTTATTCTTGGATAGAGAGTACTAATAGAGATTCTTTGGTCTGTGAGAGTTGTATTCAATCAATATACCACACCATAGGTAGAAGTTTGTAATGTTAGCTGAATTCCAGCTTGAACAATTCACAAGTTAGATTTCTGAACTAAAGAAGAGTTTCTGGTAATTGAATAGAAATTATATTTACTGAGAAAGACCCATGTGTTTTTGTCTTTGGAACATTTGGTTACCATTCAATAAAATTTGAATCACAACTATCACCATTTATAATGCAAACAAGCTACTTAAATGTTATAACTATACAATAATCAATTTTAATGAAATTGCATCATTCTGTACTTATATAAAATTGACCATACAAACAACTGTGTCACTAACAGAAATCATGATTTCATTCAGTTTTTTTCCCCTATGAACAGTAGGTATAGATTTTAATTAATCTACCCATACCTACTATTAAGTGTGCCTCCAATATAAACCTGTACATATACCAGATAGATCTTGAAAATACAGCAGTCCAATGACAATAATTCTTTAAAAAATTCCCTATCATACTCTAGTGATTTTTTTCTCTGTCTTGCTAGCATGGCACTAACTGCCCTTTGTTATAGACTATATTCGTAAGGATATATACAGGTCGAACAGCCTCGAAAGATAGAGATAGTGTATCCATCCAGAGCAAAAGGTAGATTTGGTTATAGCCGATTTCCTTCCAGAGCTAAGAGCAGGCATGTTTACTACTATTCATAAAAAAGTTGGGTTTCCTACACTCATAATTTTCCTGAAGTGACACCCACTATGTGCAGTCATTCATCTGGGCTCATCTGTGTCACTTCTATAAGACTTGGATTCAAAGGCAACTGAAACACTCAGGCATGTGTATGTTGATGATGTTTGCTGTGCTGGGAGTAACAAAGATCTATGTCTCTCACCTTAGAGTCACATGTCTTCTCTGAGGATCCATGAAATCATGACAGGCTTACTTGTTAGTTTGCAAGATGGGTAAAATCTAAGACCCTTCATACTTCATGAAAGTTTTGGAGATGAGTGGGTTTGTTAACAGAGACAGAGCCTGTTAAAGGAATTATGAGGATCTCACAGGCAGAATAATAAGATTTGAGGGAAGTTCATGGGGATCAACGTCAACATGTTCACCTAATTATATTGTCTACCAGGAAATAAACAATCCTCTACTTTATTGTCTGTAAACATTGTTTCATAATATTGTGGAATATTTTCAAAGACAGCTGTCCAAATTTTATACCAAAGTATTGTTTTATGTTATACGCCCCTTACTAACTGTAAGTGGATAGGGAATTGTTATTCACCTGGAGAATTGGAAAAAGAGGAAACAGCATATGCTAGAAGTCTCCACCATAGTGAAAGATTCATTCAGAAAATACTCTTTTAAAATATAGTGCTACATCATCTGTCGCAGGTGTTCACTTTTTTGACGTCCCATTTTAAACAAGACAGAGAATAGTTATTTTTAAAACCATTTTCCTTTTGCTCTTAAGCGTAAAACCCAACTATGTTTTGCAGCTTCCTTTTTGGTTAGGTATGGCAGAGTGACTGATTCTGACCAAAAGAATATTGGAAAAAGCTATATACACAATCTACAGGCCTATGGAAATTTCCAGAGAATTTCCCAAGCATTTTCTCTCTTCTCAAATCACTTGGCCTAATGTAAATGGTCCAATTGAATAGTTCACAGCACAAGGGAAAATATAAACAAATCTTTTTTTTTTTTTTAAGAGATAGTAAATATTATACATTTGCAAGACACGTAATTCTTCAAACACATATTTTTCCTTGTTTACTTTTTTTTTATGCTTTAAAAAAGCGAACAGCATCCTTAGCTCTGGGACCATGTGAAACAAGCTGGGGGCTGGATTGGACCCATAGTAGGAGAGAGCAGAGGCATTAGAGAAAAGGAACCTATATCACTGCAGGAAAGAGAACTTTAGAAGGTGATGTGAGCAGGTAAGTCTCTGAGATTTGAAGTTTTGTGTTTATTCTTTTTTTCCTTATAGTAGTTAGTCTAATATTGTTATGATAGTATTTCTGACAAGTTAAATCTGATAACAAATTTCCCAATATATCACAAATAATGTGTTTAATTGAAGGGGAAAATGAATTAATTTTACACTGATTCAAACCTTTAGAAAATACAGCTGAGATAAGCAACTTCAGCAAAGTCTCAGGATACAAAATCAATGTGCAAAAATCACAAGCATTTTTATACACCAATAATAGACAAACAGAGAGCCAAATCATGAATGAACTCCCATTCACAATTGCTACAAAGATAATAAAATACCTAGGAATCCAACTTATAAGGAATGTGAAGGACCTCTTCAAGGAGAACTACAAACCACTGCTTAATGAAATAAAAGAGGACACAAACAAATGGAAGAACATACCATGCTCATGGATAGGAAGAATCAATATCGTGAAAATGGCCATACTGCCCAAGGTAATTTATAGATTCAATGCCATCCCCATCAAGCTACCAATGACTTTCTTCACAGAATTGGAAAAAACTGCTTTAAACTTCATATGGAACCAAAAAAGAGCCCGCATTGCCAAGACAATCCTAAGTCAAAAGAACAAAGCTGGAGGCATCATGCTACCTGACTTCAAACTATACTACAAGGCTCCAGTAACCAAAACAGCATGGTACTGGTACTAAAACAGAGATATAGACCAGTGGAACAGAACAGAGTCCTCAGAAATAATACCACACATCTACAGCCATCTGATCTTTGACAGACATCACAAAAATAAGAAATGGGGAAAGGATTCCCTATTTAATAAATGGTGCTGGGAAAACTGGCTAGCCATATGTAGAAAGCTGAAACTGGATCCTTTCCTTACTCCTTATACGAAAATTAATTCAAGATGAATTAGAGACTTAAATGTTAGACCTAAACCCATAAAAACCCTAGAAGAAAACCTAGGCAATACAATTCAGGACATAGGCATGGGCAAGGACTTCATGACTAAAACACAAAAAGCAACGGCAACAAAAGCCAAAATTGACAAATGGGATCTAATTAAACTAAAGAGTTTCTGTGCAGCAAAAGAAACTACCATCAGAGTGAACAGGCAACCTACAGAATGGGAGAAAATTTTTGCAATCTACTTATCTGACAAAGGGCTAATATCCAGAACCCACAAAGAACTCATACAAATTTACAAGAAAAAATAAATAACCCCATCAAAAAGTGGGCAAAGGATATGAACAGACATGTCTCAAAAGAAGACATGCATACAGCCAACAGACACATGAAAAAATGCTCATCATCACTGGTCATCAGAGAAATGCAAATCAAAACCACGATGAGATACCATCTCACACCAGTTAGAATGGTGATCATTAAAATGTCAGGAAACAACAGGTGCTGGAGAGGATGTGGAGAAATAGGAACACTTTTACACCGTTGGTGGGACTGTAAACTAGTTCAACCATTGTGGAAGACGGTGTGGTGATTTCTCAAGGACCTAGAACTAGAAATACCATTTGATCCAGCCATCCCATTACTGGGTATATATCCAAAGGATTATAAATCATGCTACTATAAAGACACATGCGCATGTATGTTTATTGTGACACTATTCACAATAGCAAAGACTTGGAATCAACCCTAATGTCCATCAATGACAGACTGGATTAAGAAAATGTGGCACATATACACCATGGAATACTATGCAGCCATAAAAAATGATGAGTTCACGTCCTTTGTAGGGACATGGATGCAGCTGGAAACCATCATTGAAACACACTATCGCAAGAACAGAAAACCAAACACCGCATGTTCTCACTCATAGGTGGGAATTGAACAGTGAGAACACTTGGACACAGGAAGAGGAACATCACACACTGGGGCCTATTGTGGGGTGGGGGCAGGGGGGAGGGATAGCATTAGGAGATATACCTAATGTAAATGACGAGTTAATGGGTGCAGCACACCAACATGGCACAAGTATACATATGTAACAAACCTGCACGTTGTGCACATGTACCCTAGAACTTAAAGTATATATATAAAATACAGCCGAACAAGCTGAAGAACAGGTATTGATCTTTAAAGAGACATACACTCCTAAAAGATTCACAACACAGTGAGATAAATTCATTACATTGCCTTTATTTTACTGTGAGTTCCCAAATAGCAGACTTATCCTGAAGTATTTTTATTATTTCCACATGCTAATTACTAACATATTATAATACATGTGGCAGAATATAAGAACTCTGATGGTTACTTCCTTAGTGTTTGGAACATGAGCAATGTCTAAATTTTTTCTAGAACTAAAAAAAGTTCATTTTACTTGCAGCATTGACGTCTCATTTATCCACCAGCTAAAGGTAAGAATCATTTTCAATGAATGACAACTTGTCAGGCTTTCCCAACCATTAAAAAACGCCCTTCCAAAAATGGGAAGCTATATAATATTTTAAAATTATAATAACTTTGTGACCTAGAATGTGATTTCTGCAAAAGTTAAATGCTTATAAAATGTGGAGATACACCATTAGCTTTAAATCACATATGCTGTAAAGCAGTATAAATCCATTCAGGGCTTCAGTGCTTTAGACTTCACATTACTTATATTTTTTATATTATTCTGGTTAGAAATAAATCAGTTAGAGTGATAGACTGACATCCAGGATTGGCTAAAATATTATGCCCAAGACAAACATGCTTTCTTGAACGTGGTCAAGGAGATGAAATTTTGGGTATTGTTCTATCCCACAAGGTTAAGGTAACTTGGAAGATAAATGAAATTATCTTGACTGAAGGCTAAGGGAGAGCAAAAGGACAGCTTGCCAGCATGAATCTTGTTGTTAGTATAATATGCAATTGCTTTTAACTCATCTTTGTATTTTTCAAGTGTTCCTGCTCTACTAGTAAAATCACAGTCAGTGTGGTGCAATTAACTGGCTTCTTACTACATAATTATATTTGATATATAATCTCAATTTTCTAAGTTTTTTTAAAATTTTCTTCTTCTTATTTTTTTTTCAATTGGTTCATTTTTGTTAGGATTTGTAGTTAGTAGTTTATGCAATAGACTTTGGTGGTACCAGGGTGGTACCATACTCTGGTGGTATTAAATAGCCAATGATTATAGTAAAGGTGAATAATATCCTTATGCTAAACTTTGAAAAATTTCCCCAGATTATATGTAGTAAGATGGCACCTATGGAAGAATTACACATACATTAATATTTGTATTACAGACACAAACATTAGAAGATTTTAATTTTCTATAAATTAATAAACTTGGAGGTACAAACATATGAATTATTGTAACGATTAATAACCCTATATACCCCAATAAGGAAATGTGATAGGCCCCAAATCAAACTCACGTTCAAAGTGGCGCTGCACACAGCATGCCTTCACTCTACTCTTGGTGTTTGAGAGTGGTCTGGAATTGCAGTTCAAATAAAAATGATGCAGATTCCAATTTGCTAAGGAGAATAATCATGAAGAGTAAACTTTACATGCATACCATATGGATGAGGAAATTAACACACAGAGGGCAGGTGTCTTGCCCACGTTCAGAGCTCTTGAAAGAGAAAGATAAACTCCCAGCTCTATCTTTTGTCCTCTTAACATAAATCTCATATGCCACTGTCCAAAGCAGGTGACATATCTAGAAATAGTATATGGTTTCCAACATATCTTATTGCTGTATATACCTTATCGCTTTATATTATTTAGATTCCACTAAAGCATGTGTTTCAAAATCTGAATGCACTGTGTGGGTAAAATGAAACCTTGCAGCAAACATTTGAGACACAACACCTGACTCTAATCTATTGCCTAGGAAGCTATATTGTAAAAGTACACACAAGCAGATGCATCAGTGTTTACTCCTCACTTTTTAATCAAATACAATGTTTTGAAAATATGCATTCAGGTCATAAAAATCCAGAAAAGGTCTAAAAAGGCAAATTGAAGTGAAATATTTAGATAAGCTTAAAGGACACATAAAATGTCATAAATAGAAACATTTAAACATTTAAATAGATACATTTAAAAATATCATTGATGGACTAAGAAATATCAAGTAGTAATAACACATTAAAATGCAAAATTAGCTTTTAGTTGTTTATTTGCACAATTAGATTCTTCAAAATTGTGAATTAGGCGACTGCAGTATTCTTCAAAAGGAAATTTTGAATTTTGATTGATAACTGTAATCAAACTTGCTGGACACTTCAACAGCTTTTCAGATTTAAGTCATGAAGGCATCCTTATTTAAGACATCTAAGTAATAACATCAAAAGATCTATTTTGATCAGTTTGTCTTGGAATGTTTCTAAAATATTTTCTTAAATTTCATTTCATTCATCCAGATTTTAGAAAGATACAGTGGTTCAACTTTGTTGTCAACTTCATTATGTTTATTAATCAAATATATATCACAAAATATATTTGATTAATAAGAATAATTATACATAATTTATATATAATATTAATTTATAATTAATAAGCATTATATATATAATTTTTAAAAAAGAAGCATGGTCTTGCTCTGTCACCCTCCCTAGCTGGAGCACAGTGGAGCAATCATAGCTCAATGTAAACTCAAACTCCTGGGCTCAAGTGATCCTCCCCACCGACCAGCCTCCCAAGTAGCTAGTGCTACAGGCATGTACCACTATGTCTGGCTATGTCTTTTTTTTAAGAGACAGGGTTTTCCTATGATGCCCAGGCTGGTCTTGAATTCGTGGCCTCCAGCAACCCTCTCACTGTGACCTCCCAAACTGCTGGGATATCAGGAATAAGCCTGGAAATCTATTTTTAGTCTTCAAATTGCTTGATGACTAACCAAAATAAGTGTGATCACTTAAGTGAGCAAGTAAAAGAAGGAACTTGGAGATAAAGCGAAAACTTCAGTGTACCTTATTGCAGGGGTATAGAAAGATATTCAGGCCGGCTTGGTAGGAGCACGTTTGAGAAAGGGAGAGAGACAGGAACTCACACTCCATTTGATCCAGTGGGTATGTAAAGTTTACTAAAAGGCCGAGAAGGAAACTAAATTCCCTATAGCTATGTACGTAACGTCTCAGATACATGTACTAGAAGCTATTAGGCACCTTTTCCCCCTATGTCAAATCTTTCTCTTGCTGTACCACGGAATGAATTGTAACCATCATCACAGTGTGGGAGGGAAAGCCAGAGCATGTCACCACAGAACAACAAGTTCAGGCTTCTGCTAATATTGAACTTCTATTTCTAGTTTCACCACTGGGCTTTCGATAACAAATCAAAAGTAAATCTCCTTTGGTGGAACCCGAAACCTCATCAATTTTATGACTTTTGAACTTTGGGTTTTATTAACAATAGAATTATACGTAATGACAATAGACAACTATTGAGGTGAACATGGCAAGTTCAAATCCCAATTTCATTCTTGCTAAATACATAATAAACAATTGAATTGAAACTACTCAAAATACCATTGCTTATGAAGAAATAAGTATTAGATTTTCTTTCACACCTCCAGTCTTCACATCCTTTATTGCTAGTTCTCTTTTTCATTTTTTTTTTCAGACTCCATTCTCTTCTTCCATGTCATAATTAAGATGGCTATGACTTACTGTGTGAGTAACATGTGTTGAGGTTTTTCTTAGTTCTGGAGAAATTTTAAAAAAAGATGTAATCCTGTAATGGCCAGGCATGCCATAACCAAATAAGAGAAAATAAAATGGTTTTGTTAGCAAAGGTAAATTTTCTGTAAGCACTGAAAGGAAATGTTAATTCCTATATATTAACTCTTTTCATTTTAATCGTCAACCCATGTATTTTATCTCTGCGGATCTAACAATTGAGGTAAAGAAAATCCCAGCAGTGTTTATTTATTATTACAGCAGGGGAGAGATTTTAGTATTTTCTGGTGCATACAGAGCTGTTATTTTCTATGTCACTTGAGTTTCTGCTGCCCATCTCACTGATAATTTGCAGTGGGCCAAGGGAGCTTTGATTAGGGAAGATGGACTATATTGGCCCTGAAAATGACAAATGTTTAATAATGAAAGATCAACTTTTACAGCTTGAAAATCAGACAGGATCCCACTAGAAGGAAAAATGTGATTCTGTTGCTTGGTTTTTAAATGGATAACTGTAATTAAACTTGCTGGACACAATTTTATCTTTTTTTCTCTACAAAGCCCCAGAAAACAGAGATTGTGTTTTTTTTAAATACCCAGTAACTTTTTTCAGAATCTATTTAAAAAATTCGTAACTGCAAACATTAATTTTGAGAATTAGAATCATATTTTACCTAATTGACAATTAAATATATACTTAAAGTCGTTCATAAGACAAAACAAAATCTTATTAGATATCCAGTTTCCTGTTAAATGTTCTTATGAAAAAATGTTTTAAATGTATTTATATGATATATTTATAGATGATTAATGTATTTATGTTTTTATATGATGATGATTTGAAAGTAAATTAGCCGTTAACTCTCAAAATGGCCTAAAATAATTTAAACAATGCCGCAGACCAGAGAATGACTTAAATATTATGTCATTCTTTGAGCTTTTCACAAATCAAGTAATTAATGAAATATTGAAAGAATATTTGAAAGCATATAATTTAAAGAAAGTAGTAAAAAAATTGTGAATTAGGCTACTGCAGTATTCTTCAAAAGGAAATTTAATCATGCCTTAAATTTAGTGTTTCCCAAGATATCTCCATAAAAGGGACATTGTTAGAATGAGAAACTTGACTAGGCAAAGCAGAGACTGCCATTTATCCACCACTACCCATTTTCTTATTCCTTTATAGTGATAACATTTAGCTGGGCACAGTAGCACCTCAAAAGGAAGCCACATTTCCCTACTTCCCTTACTAGAGCAGCATGACTAAGTCTTACAGAAAATGAATGAAACCGTTATGCATAATTTCTACAGTAAGCCATTAGCAAAGTGATTTTCTTTCCCTTTTTTTTCTTCTTGCTACTTACATACAATGATCTCGAGTTATCATGGACCATTTTGGAACCAGGTCAATGAAAACAAGATTTTAGGTCACTGTATATCAATAACACAGAAGGAGCCTATGATAGCTTCAAGAATATAGTCAAATGCTAGTTCAATCTTTTTCATGACAGAAATAGGTATCCATTTACTTAAGCCACTGCTTTTAGTGTCTTGGTTACACACAATTAAGTGATTTTCTAGCTAACAATCTGAATATAACCTATATTTGCATGGTAAGCTATCTGATTATTCAAGAGAAAAGTATTTAAGTAAATTGTAGTGTCCCCATAAAATGAAACAGTATGCAGTCATTAAAAGTTATGGCTTTGATGGTGATGGGAATATCTTTTTTACAGTTAAAATGAAAACCAGCATGTAAATTAATTTTGTATCATTTCAAATATAAAAAGACGCAGAAGGCCGGGTGTGGTGGCTCGTGCCTGTAATCCCAGCACTTTGGGAGGCCGAGGCGGGCAGATCACTTGAGGTCAGGAGTTCAAAACCAGCCTGGCCAACATGGTGAAACCCCGTCTCTACTAAAAACACAAAAATTGGCGTGGTGGCACACACCTGTAATCCCAGCTACTTGGGATGCTGAGGCAGGAGGATCGCTTGAACCCAGGAAACAGAGGTTGCAGTGAGCGGAGATTGCGCCACTGCACTTCAGCCTGGGCACCAGAGAGACTCCATCTCTGAAAAAAAAAAAAGGCTGGATGTGGTGGCTTATGCCTGTAATCCCAGCCCTTCTGGAGGCAGAGCTGAGAGCACTTGAATCCAGGAGTTTGAGACTAGCTTGGGCAACATTTCAAGACCCTGTCTCTGCAAATTTTTTTTAAAAAAGCAAAGTCACAGAGAAAAATAGATGAAGGAAAGCATTGATGTTCAAGATTAAATATCCAAAATAAATCCCAGTGAGTAATAATCAGAAATTATTTTCATAATTAGAAATATTAATCTTTTAAAATTATAGTGTGCCTTTTCCTCAGGTAGCTCCTTTTACTAAATTGTTAATTTTTCTAATAGTCCTAAAATATTACCAGGTCTACTTCTCTATCTTTAGAATCAGTGAGCTGTCTAAATGCTATATTTAACACATTCTGTTTAGTTCGATGATCCTATAGTTAGGAGAAATACCTACACTTAGATGCCCACTGATTGTTCTCCTTGACAGGATAAAATTCTTTGGGTTTTAATTAATCTCTATTGGGTGCAGATTGATGCATTCTTCTTGTTATGCCTATATGACTCTTGCCCCCACTTCCCTTTCAATCTCTGGGGAAAAAAAAAAAAAAAAAAAGCCAGGCTTTTTTTGATCACGCTGCTTGTAGATCACGAAAAAAGGGCATTCTACTGTCCTCTCAATGCCCTAACACTTAGTGTTTTCTTCAACTGGAGATGTCTTTCTCCCACTGGGTGCCCGGTTTAAATGCTTCCTCCCTTGTAAATCCAAGCGGATTTCTCTAAGTACGCTCATATTCATTAATTTGTTCAACAAATGTACATGACCAACTTCTACATCCCAAGCATTTCTGGAGGCGGGGGGCGCTGGTATTCAATGATAAATAAGCAAGACCAGCTGCTTTCTCTCTCACAGATAAATACTAGTGAGAAAACAATAAAAAAATGATTCAACAAGATAACTGATGTAAAATCGAGTTTTCAGGCAATAATAATAATAGTGATGTGGGTGATGACACTAGGCTTCTTTAGCTTGAGTGGTTAATTGGGAAGAATTCCTTTCTGAGGGAGAAACTGAAGAGACTGAAACCTGAAGAACAAAAGAAGCCATTCTGGTTGAATGCTTTTTATAAACAATTCTTTATAGCAATTATTGAGGCTCCTTAAGATCAGCAACCACATCTTTTTATTAAGAAATTTCCAACAAGTTGAGCAATATTTGATGAGCATTAGATCATCAAGGATTATCTTGAATATGTCATACATAACTATGTATTTTTCTTAATTTACTGAGAGCTAGACAAATGGAAATGCAAGACATATTGCTCAGCTCATCTATTCAGTGAGAATCATGACTTACACTGCATACACTTGCAGAAGGGAAAGAGAGTCAAGAATCACTGCATAGCTAATATGTACTAGACACTGTCTTAGGCATTTTATATACATTATCTCAATTATCACAACAACCTTCTCAGGCAGGTAGCATGATTTTTCCAATTTACAAACTTCGAGGCACTGCTTTTAGAGAGGTTATATAACCTATCCAAGGTCACAGGGCTGTTATGTGGTAATGCCATGATTTTAAACGACACTCTTCTGACACTGAAGACCAATTTAAATATACTAGGAGTTCTCAAGGTGTGGCTCCAGAGCCAGCAGCAACAGCATTACCTGCACACTTGTTGCAGAAGCAAATTCTTGGGTCTCACCCCAGACCTACTGAATCAAAACCGCTAGGAATGGGGTTCTTCAATTTGTTTTAACAAGTCCTGTAAGTAATTTGAATGTGCACTGAAGGTGAAAAACTGTTGTGTTATGTAACAAAAAACCAACACACAATTCCCTACACTGCTCATAACTTTATTCTATTACATAACTTACTTTGATATCCAGTGTAAAATTTTATTGTGTTAATTATGGATGAATCATCTGGAACGCACTAAATATATTTTCAAGGAAAAAAATCTATTTTTATGTGGCCACAGAGGTGGAAAGTACTAAATTACTCTCTTTTGCTAGAGGGTAAAGATTTTCCTCTCGATTTCCATATGAAGTTCAAATTAATGTGAAATGGTTTCAGAAACATGTAAACAGCTTTCACCTATCAAGATTATACTGTCTATGAAGAAAGATAATTAAGAATATATTTCTTAGGTTTTATTCAGAGATAAATCCCAGGGGGACTAAATGGAAAATATGATTAACTTGAATCTATCAGTTTGAAACTGCAAGATGGAAAACACATTTAAAAGTTTTCATAATGTTCCCTCAAACTTTTGCATCATTAGTCAAATTACAAGAAATTTTGACTGAATTATATTGACACTTTAAATGTTACTTTGCTGAAAATACACGAACATATGTAAAAGGGTACTAAATTTGGCCCTAAAACACCTTGCTTCATATACACAACTTGAAGAAAACATAAAGCAAATTGGTATTATATAATATTATTCACAGGCTCTTTTTCTAACTGAAACCATAACCCCTCTTCCCGTAACTTTTGATACAGGACAAAGGAAACATTTGTCTCAAAATTTCTCCAATCGTGGAAACACAAAAATGACTTCTAGCCTTGCCATTCACAATGGAAATGTATTCAAAATATAAAATCTATGTTTCCTATTTTTTATTTTTGTAGTTGTTAATATAATCTCAAATGTTTTCCTGGTTCAGGTAATACATACATGACAACAAATCTTCTATTAGTTTAAATAATCCAAATATTAGGCCAGGCACAAATGCTCACACCTGTAATCCCAGCACTTTGGGAGGCCGAACTGGGTGGATCACCTGAGGTCAGGAATTCGAGACCAGCCTGACTGATATAGTGAAACCCCGTCTCTACTAAAAATACAAAAGCTAGGCGGGCGTGGTGGTGAGCGCCTATAGTCCCAGCTACTCGGGAGGCTGAGAGAGGAGAATTTCTTGAACCTGGGTGGTGGAAGTTGCAGTGAGCGATATCGTGTACTCCAGGCCTGGGTGACAGAGCAAGATTATGTCAAAAAAAAAAAATTCAAATATTACTTAAAATAGAACAACAATAACAGACATTAATGTTTCCCTAAATTTGGGATTTCAGAAGGAGCTGTGATGTAGGCTGCAAAGATGCCTGGATATCACTGAACATTGACCATGGGTTGAGAATGTCAAATTATGTAGTTAAAACCAAACAGAGGAATCTAGAGGTATAAAGGAAATAAGAGCCAAATAGAGTGAAAGACACTGAGAAAGAAAATGAAACGAATGAAGATTCGATTTAATGGGAGTGAGCACAGGTTACATGTAAAAAAAGAAGCTTGTAATTAAAAGGCAGTTTCAGAGTATAAACTGCAATTGTTATATATAAAAAGTAAGTTATTCCTAATTGCTGGAAGCAAGGTGTGCCTCATGTGATATTTATGAATGCTAAATATCTTAAAATTGCTCTTTATTTTAATGATTTTGCTAACACCCCATACTATAAAAATATACAACTGTTTATATTTAGAAATAGGAAAAATGTTACAAAACTCCATTCTAACTTTAGTCTTAGAAAACTTGCTTAATATGTACTTTGTTACTGAATTCTTGGTACATTACTGCCATGGGCTCAAAACACTTACTAAAAATCTGTATCTTAGTTATTCCATTTGAAGTGGTAGAAAAGCTTCAAAATGATAAATCCTGTGGAAGGCAACTATAAACAACATTTGATTCATATATATACTAAAACTTGTTATAAGTAACGAATGATTTAGATAGAGCACATTTAGCACTGTCTAGTGATGAACATTTATTATGGGAATACCACAGCAGATGAGGCTGTGGTAGATAGTAAACCATCAATCAGATGTGACCCCACAACAAATTGTACCTCATCAACTGCTTTAATATGTCATGAAGCTTCCAAATAGACATCACTGGACCATTTGTTAAGCCCAAACTACTTTTTCACTGACAAAGCAAAAGACATTTGGTATTTTCATTTATATGTAATATCACAACAAATCGATGAGACCTAGTAATCCAAAATAGAATTTATATGAGGATGGGCCATTGAAATTCAAACCTTAGTTTCTTGTACAAATTGCTCTTAATGATGATCTTTTATTTTTCAACCAATTTTATAAGAATGAGGATTGTATTTAGATTCTAAAACTTTAAAATGTCCATATAAAACAAGTTTCTGCTGAAGCCAAATGGGGGGAAAATTCCTTACCACTCACGTTTCTGTTATAAAACTAAGTATTATGACATTCTCATATAACACTGCAAGACGAGCAAAAATAAAAATAGTGTATTTGAAAGCTCTAATACTCACGCAGGCATGATAATTACACTATCAAAAATGCTATTTAGTGGTACAAAAAAGACTTATTTCCAAAAATATCACAATGTAGACTAGGCTTCTGAAATTAAAGAATACCATTTAATCCTTCTGCCACTTTGATTAGTTATGAGTTTAGTTTAATCCCTGCAATTAATTGGGTGTATCTCTGTCTCTCCTGCTAATCTGCATAATTTTGTTTTACTTTATGTTCTTTTTTAGACTGCAAGGTTCTTGAGTATATAGAAAACCTACTTTATTTGGTTTCTACCTCATGGTGCCTCATGTATAATACTTATGTGTTATTTTATAATCACCTTTCAATTATGGCCTTTGAAAACCCACACAGATACAGTAAAATGTTCACACAAATATTTAATTTAAGTACTATGGTTTTGCACTCCAGTATTCAGATATATCACACATTTTGCATCATGAATTGAATTCCTGAAAACCAGCTTCTCTTGCCTAACCTTTGAAAATGCTTCTGAAGTTCAAAGAAGACTAAGTACCAAGGCTTCTTTAAGAAATGCATCACTGCTCCCAGAAAAAGCAAATAAAAGGGCCTTTGAAGAGAATTCTGAAAGAATGGCTCCAATGTGGGTCTTTCCTCCGACTTTGGAATAAATGTTTAACTTGAAGAAAACTACTTTAAAATTTGTGTTAAAAGTTTCCATTATTTTTTAGAAAACAGTCCAACATGGATCTGAGTCCTTGCATATTCTTGCTGAGCGTGCCAAAATGCAAAGCAGAATTATCCTCTGACTCTGAACTGTTCCTGCACCAGGTCAGACAGCCAAGTGGACAGGTGAAGATAACTAACTTACAACCACTTATTCCCCAGCGAAGGGGAATTGTAAGTATACTGGTTGCGTACAAGATTCTGAGGACGGATGCCCTGGCTCACGCCTGTTATCCCAGCACTTCCAGAGGCCCAGGCGGGCGGATGACTTGAGGTCAGGAGTTGGAGACCAGCCCAGCCAACACGGGGAAACCCCGTCTGTACTAAAACTACAAAAATTAGCCGGGTGTGGGGGTCCACACCTGTACTCCCAGCTCCTCAGGAGGCTGAGGCATGAAAATTGCTTGACCCGGGAGGTGGAGGTTGCAGTGAACTAAGATCACGCCGCTGCACTCCAGCCTGGACAACAGAGCGAAACTCCATCTCCAAAAAAAAAAAAAAAAAACAGAGTTCCGGCTCCTTCACTGTGGCATGAGCAGCACCGCCTGACCTTGTCGTGTCTCCCTGTGGGGCACTCAGGGTAGGTGAAACGGGGTCGTCACGTCCACGAGCTGTTTCCTGTGCGGTGAGGATGCAGCTCGTCCACTGACTTGCTCTGATCCGTTGAGCTGTTGTCTGCTTTGGGGACCCTGGAGTTCTGACTATATATTCTTTTATATATATATATGTATACATACACACACACACACACACACACACACACACAGAGAGACACAGACACACACACAGAGACACACACACACACACAGACACTTTTTTTTTTTTTTCTTAGATGGAGTCTCGCTGTGTGGCCCAGGCTGGAGTGAGTGGCGCCATCTTGGCTCCCTGCAAGCTCCGCCCCCCGGGTTCCCGCCATTCTCCTGCCTCAGCCTCCCGAGGAGCTGGGACCACAGGCGCCGCCACCACGCCGAGGTAATTTTTGTATTTTTAGCAGAGACAGGGTTTCACCATGTTGGCCAGAATACTCTAGATTTCTTAACCCTGTGATCCACCTGCCTCGGGCTCCCCAAGTGCTGGGATTACAGGAGTGATCCATGATCCACTGCACCCGGCCTGAGTGTCGCTCTGTGGCCCAGGCTGGAGTGAGCGGCGCCATCTTGGCTCCCTGCAAGCTCCGCCCCCGGGTTCCCGCCATTCTCCTGCCTCAGCCTCCCGAGGAGCTGGGACCACAGGCGCCGCCACCGCGCCCGGCTGGTTTTTTTGTATTTTTAGTAGAGACGGGGTTTCACCGTGTTAGCCAGGATGGTCTCGATCTCCTGACCTCGTGATCCGCCCGCCTCGGCCTCCTAACTAATAACGTATTTTAGGCCGGTTGCGGTGGCTCACGCCTGTAATCCCAGCACAGTGGGAGGCCGAGACGGGTGGATCACGAGGTCAGGAGATTGAGACCACCCTGGCGAACACCGTGAAACCCCGTCTCTACTAAAAATACAAAAAATCAGCATCAGCCGGGCGCGGTGGCGGCGCCTGTGGTCCCAGCTACTCGGGAGGCTGAGGCAGGAGAATGGCGGGAACCCGGGAGGCGGAGCTTGCAGTGAGCTGAGATCCGGCCACGGCACTCCGGCCTGGGCGACACAGCGAGACTCCGTCTCAAAAAAATAAATAAATAAAAATTTAAAAAACGTACTTTATAAACATAAAATGATATATGTTATACTAGGAAATTAATGGACAAATTCTGAGATAAATTCTTAAAAGAAATGCTTGAAAAATCTTTGCTAGTACATAATGTTGAATTGTTATCAAATTACCTAGTTACCACAATTAATACTTTTGGGAGTATCTTCAGATTGGTTAATGATATATTCAGCGGTACTCTATTTTCATTTTAAATATATATAGAATCTGAGAGTTGGACGCAAATATATAATCTCTCATCATAATGAAGATTCTGCTCTGCTCTAACTTCTAGTGACAATAAATATTAATGGTCCCAAGATAGATATATCACTTTTGAATGATTTGTAGTCATTAAAGAACTATTTTATATATTGATCTGAAATCTGGGATTTCTTAAAGCATCAATTAATTTAGTGAAGGTTTCTTTCTTTTCTTTCCGGTTTCTTCTTTTTTCCCCTTTGGAACACACATTTAACCATCTGGGGCAACCTTTCACTTTCTCATTGATGCCTCACACTACCCGTTTTGCTATTTCCACATGATTCTGAAGAAAGTGATCTTCTTCCCCATTATCCAGTCTTAACTTTTTTTTTCGCATTCTTCTAAAGTCTGACATTCTATTCACCATTGTCTATATGTTCTTTACTCCAATATTTCAAAAAGCATGACATCCAGACTGCTTCTTCACAAAATCTGCATATCATATGAATGGAGCCAAAATGTGAATTTGCCTACTTTTTCTTAACGTTCACATCATGTTGCCTGCGTAAATAAGAATTTTTAAAATGTGAAATGATGCCAATGATATTTAAGCCATTCAAAATTAAAGTGTTTATATTTATGCAGGCTAGATTTAATCACATTAGTGTCTGATGATCATCTTCTGCTTCTAATATATGAAAGATTCTTATTAAATACTAGTTAATAGAATCAAGAATTTTTAAATGAATTTTTACTTTTTATGATACTGAACTGTGACACTGCTGGCCAACATTCTAGCTAGCTTTTAATACTCTGTCATTATCAAATTTGAAAGCATTTCTTCACATATTTGAAATTATAACAAAAATTTATTTAAAAATGTATATCAAATACTAAATTGAAAGGAAATTCATAACATATAAGCCATGCATAGCTAATGAACAAATATACATGTATATTACCAATTTAGGTATATTATTAATAAAATACATTTAAATTTAAATCAGCTTATACTATATTTTATATCAAATTGAGAAAATAGATACTTTTCTAAACGATTGAAAGCACATTAGTCATTTAAACTCAATTCAGGTTGGCGTATAAATTGATGCTCTTTTATGAAATGCTCCTTGGGCATTATGAATCAAAAGCCTTAAAATGATTATATCTTTTGAGACAACAATTCTTCTAGAAATTTTGCCAAAGGAATAATCAGATTTCTACTCAAAGATATTCATAACATTGTATATAATCTAAAGGTGAGTAAAAGAAAATAAGATACAAAATTATGTATGTAAGATAATTCTGCATATGAATACATTTTTCGTTAGGTATAGGCATTATGCAATGTAATATACATATATGTATGTAATATACGCATTATGCAACATATGTATGTTTACTAGTATGTACATGGTACGTATATATCTATTTACTAGTATGTGTGTGTGTATATATATGCACATACACACTCATCCATTTATCTGCCTATCTACATGCACGCGAACATCAAGAAAATTACTGGACAGGGTTGAAGTGAACATTCTTAGAGTGTAGAAGTAAAGTGACTATTCTTACAAAGAGGGGTTGTAGTAATTTTCATTCTCTTTAAATTTTTCTCTTATTTCCAGTGTTTCTACATTGATCATGTGCCATTTTTTAAGTGAAAGCTAAATTAAGCCTTAAGCTTACTTAGGGTCTAACCTCTGCCAACACGCTGTGATAATTACTCAAACTGATAAACAGCTATCTTCTAAGACCAAAAGTCTCTAAAACATGCAGAATAAAATATTTAGCATCATCAAAAATTAATGATCAAAATAATGTGTTCGTACTTTTCAACATGTTTTTTCCTTAGTTGACTAGTGTTCCTGATACCATTTTTAAAGATATAAGGTTCATTTCTCAAGGGAGAAATGTATTTTCTACAATACTGTCAGGCTCAGAATAACAGAATCTTGAATAATTCTCTGATCAATGATAACTTCAATCCACCTAACTTTTGTTATTATAGTTAATTCAAGCTTATGTCATTCCTTTTTGTACAAGGAACAGGTATGTTTTAGTCCCAATGCCCTTCCCGGTGTTTTTACTGTCAAATTAGTTCACAGGGAATACTTGACTATTAACAATATGAAAACAGGGTTTTTTTAAATTTGGCTTTTTATTCTTATTTTTTATACTGTCTCTGTATCTCGAGTAGCATTAATAAAAAATCAAGGGAGAAATTTATGCAACATCACCTGCTTTGGCTTATAAACTGATTAAAATGCAAACAAATATATTCATAATCCAGGCTACAACCAACCGTTTACAAGTATGGTCTGATACCTGACGTTTTACAAGTATGTTTACAAGAATGTTTACAAGTATGGTCTGATACTTGACATTCCCAAACATTGGGAAGGTAATTTTTAAATTATTTATAAAATGAAACTAAGGGAAGTATTGAGGAATAATGCTATAATCAGAGTTCCTTTTATCAACTTGTTTATGCTCTATTAGCTTATTTCCATATATAGAAATGCGTCCTACAGTAAACTTAGTTTAATCTATTGTACAATAATTGTGAACTTCTGCTAACTGACTCTTTTTGCTTTGATACCATAAAAGTGGACATTCATAATGAAGACTCCCAGCCACTGTGATATTATAAAATATGGAAATATAGCAGAGCATTTACATTGTAGTGTTAAATAAAATGTTGCATTCAAAAATATTTGAAGTTAGGCTTTTATTTGAGACTGATTTTTTTTTTTTTTTTTTTGGTGGGGGGGTGGACGGAGTCTGGCTCTGTCGCCCAGGCTGGAGTGAGCGGCGCCATCTTGGCTCACTGCAAGCTCCGCCCCCCGGGTTCCCGCCATTCTCCTGCCTCAGCCTCCCGAGGAGCTGGGACCACAGGCGCCGCCACCACGCCTGGCTAGTTTTTGTATTTTTAGTAGAGACAGGGTTTCACCGTGTTGGCCAGGATAGTCTTGATCTCCTGACCTCGTGATCCACCTGCCTCAGCCTCCCAAAAGAGACTGATCTGTTTTTAATATTACTATTAACAGTCAACTTCATTTATCAGAAAGTCACATTCTCAGATTATATCAGGTAACAGAAAAATTGCATTTAGTAAAGTCCTTTTTTTTTCCAAAGAAGTTTTTTGATAATTAATTCCAGAATTATTGAGGAAGAAAGGACTCGTGATTTCAAGAAAATTTTATTTTACCCATTCAATCAAAGATTTCTGTTTTCATGTACTTTTCAAAATTAGACTCACGTGGATCTTAAACATGTTTTGAATCTACACACAGCACAGATTACTTAAAGCTCTCTGGTTAAAATAACCCATAGCAAACATGCTATCAGGTAATTTAACGGATTGAAGAAATTGCTAACTTGTTAAATGAGAGAAAAAAATCCCCATCCTGTTTTCTGTCTTATCAGCTTTTCCAAACATACCTATTTACAGTGACCTTTAGAAACTACCCTAAATCAGTAGCTGTACTTTTTTTTTTAAAACAGTGAATTTTGTTGTCTACTTAAGGTGTACACAAGCCACCACAGTGGCTGGGAAAGAACACACCGCCGCGGCTGAAGAAGAGCACCATGAATTACGTCTCAAAGCATTTCATCAGCCCTTGAGGTTTTTGAAGCTAGAAAAGTGACCTTTTTTCTTTTTCAGTGTTTTACTTTTGACACGTCAAAGTACTCCCATGAGTAACCCCATTTCATCCTACAATTTCTTCCTTTAAATAGTGTTATGATAAGGAGAGGAAAGAAAAGACAGTACTATTGAACATTTCGTGTAGTGTGGTGTGAGGCTTGTCAGCTGTGATAATGATAGACCATTGTATTGAAGATATGTCACGATCCTCAGTAGAACCTCTACCATTTCTCAGTGTTTATGTATTATTCAGAATACTAGTGACCCTGAGACAGAAAAAGCTTCTTATCTCTTAAAACTTTTATTGAGAGGAGTTCAAAATGCTCACTGTTAAGTGCTATTCTGTGTGTATTTAATGTAGAGTGAAAAGCGCTTTGCTATCCATTTTAGATCGACTGGCAGCAAGACAGACAGGGAAGCATGTGCTGGAGTCATGAAGATACATATGAAAAATTAAAAGTTTAAAATTAATTTGAACTTATAATGTAATGCGCCACGTGGAAATCTAAAAATCAATTTCCAAATGGAACAGCTTGAAACTTTTTCTTGCCATCTGGTTTTGGACCTGGCTCATTCAATTCCAAGTTTGCCCTTGTGAATACTCCAATTTTATGTATGTGATCTGGAAACGACACTCTCCATACCACCTAAGCCTATCTTGTTGGATTTCTTAAAATAGAGTGTTTGTTTTTTCTACACCATCAATATTCCCCAAATACCTCTTAATCGTAGACTCATTTGTCTTTATTTTAAACCAGATGTGATATTAGTACTTAATTTATTGAGGTAATGAATAGTGATTGCATTTTATTTGGCTAAAAATAAAAAATAATAGTATGCATCTAACATTTTTACATCTTTAATGAGCCTAAAATACAGATTGATGAATTCGAATGAGGAGAAAAAAATTCCAGATTTGGCTATTTGAGTTTTAAGAAAGAGAAAAGTAGTGCTTAATATAGAGACATAGGATTAAATAAGATTATACTTGGAAAGTATTTAACACAATGCTGGCACACAAGAAATGCTCCCTGAATCCCAGCAATTAGCTTGTAGGGGTGTGTGTGTGTGTGTGTGTATGTGTATGTGTGTGGGGGGGTGTGTTAATACTAACAATAAGTAAAAGATTTGAGTATAGTTTTTCCTGAAGAAAATATTTATTGAAAGACCATTGCTAGTTAATTTACATATATGACCTTATTTGTGCCACATGAAATAACGTTGTGAGAATGTGAGAATCACAGAAGTCAGATAACTCGTCTCAGAGTATACAACTAATAAATGGCAGAGATGTCAGCAGAAATTCAGTGTCTCTGTTATTTCTTGGCGATATTTCAAGTAAGTTTAGCAAACGTGAGCTGCTACCCCATAAAGTTATTTTAATTGCCTTTAAATGTATCTGCAAGATATATATAAGAAGGTTGTTGTAATCAAAATTGTAAAAATGTAAACTATTAATACAATATATAAGAATGCATCTTCTTGGTGTACTTTGTGCTCATTTAGTTCCTAAGAGTCTGTTCAAATCTAATTGAAAGTGAATTAAAGTTACAAGTAAAACTGACTTCCAGTAACTTTTTCTCTTCTTTTTAAAATTAATTATTATAAGTTAAAATGTGTGCTTTGGGAAAACATGCTATCACTTTCAAATTACTTAACTAGTGTACCCATCCACTTGCCTAGGATTCTTCAAACAGATGAATAAAATCATACTTTTATGTATACATAAGGCATTTAAAATTATAACAGTAAATCTTAAAGATCATCCAATAATTTAATTATGATATGAAGAACTCTTTTTAGAACATATATTTGAGGCTGCAAGTTTCATATTTCTATCTCTATGAAACTTCTGTAAAAATGATAACTGATAACATATAACTGATAAATGAAGCAAACAATATAATTTTTACACACTCAGTGAAATGCAGCAATTATAAAAGATGAACTACTTGTATACAGGATAGATTTATATACTAATTTAGTTAAATTTACAGTATATAATGTCTGTGTATATATATGCTGAAGAAGTATAAATCATTTCAAATAAACCACTTCAGAAGATGATTTGCACAAGATATTGTATATAAGGCAAGTAAATAGTTTCAGGAAAAGTTTTCAGTAACAGTGACATCGTAGATGAAACTTTTCACGCTAAGACAATAGGACAATCCCTACAACTTGGACCCTTATTCTAGCACATGATTCTCTGTGATTGCCTTTGTTTTTAAGACATCAAAAAGTAAATCTTGCAAATGTAATGAGGGAGAAGTACTCCAGTGTGATGGGTAGGAAAGTTCGTCAGCCAGGTAACTGGCACACAGAATTGTTCCCTAAACATTGCAGTCGTCATCTGACTTGTCCTGCCACGTCTTACAATGGCCTTTTATTTTCAGTTCTATAAATTCTAGTTGCATCTTCCTGCTTCTTACAGCTATACTTAACTGACTCTGTTGTTATTTTCCACTAATTCTCAACATACCGTCCATTGGAATGAGGGTGGGTTACTTGACTGTCCCCTAAATGTAGCACAGTTTACCTGGGTTGGATGCCTGACTGGTTGGATGTGGACTACCACGTAACATTAGTCAAGTTGTTACTTTCATAAAACCAGTGGGGTTGATACATATAGCATATGGCTTCTTTTTTGTTTTTTGTTTTTAGATGGAGCCTTGCTCTGTTGCCAGACTGGAGTGCAGTGGCATGATCTCGGCTCACTGCAACCTCCGCCCCCTGGGTTCAAGCGATTCTCCTGCCTCAGCCTCCTGAGTAGCAGCACGCCACCATGCCCAGCTAATTTTTGTATTTTTAGGAGATACAGGGTTTCACCATGATGGCCAGGATGGTCTCGATCTCTTGACCTCGTGATCCGCCTGCCTCGGCCTCCCAAAGTCTGGGATTACAGGCGTGAGCCACTGCGCCTGGCCTAGCATATAGCTCTGTACCTCCCTGTGCTCATTTGCAGTTATCATTGTTTGAAATATATTTTCCTTGTATATTTACCTATTTAGAGCCTAGGAACTGGAGATGAATAATTTACAGGTCATGTTATACAATATATGTTTCTAAATGTATTTTTATTCTTGTCTTCTCTGATCACTTATGTTTCTCTTAGGAGCATTCAATAAATATTTATTGAATGAATGCATGTAAATCTTTTAGATTTTCTACTAGACTACATAAGTCCATGGCTATAGTAGATAGACTAAAAATATTTTGTTAATAGTACAGTATATCTATGTTGTTCCATGTTGAGTGTACAAATTACCTTAATAACATCTTTAGGAGCCTCCAATGGAAATACGCAATCAGTAAAGATCTTCGTCTAACGGCGCATTAAGTCCTACTCATTACATTTGGCAATCAACAGCCTCAACCCTAAATCCCTGTATGTTTCTCCACACTGGTCCATGAAATCCCTAAATAGGATGGGACATTATGTTAGATAAATGAAATCTGCACTTGTTAGCCAGGAGCAATTCCTAGGCCTCTATGGATTGTAGAAGGCACTTCTGTTACATTTCTGATTGCCCTAAAATAAATTCTTTATTAGCTGCCAACTGTTACATTAGAGATTTCACAAAATGCCCGTCTCCAGAACATAACGTTGGACTTTGCCCAGCTTGATAACCACTTTTTTCGTGACAGAGTTTTTGACATTGATATGAAGGGATTTTATGGAGCATATGTAGGGTCTGCCCTAATAGCTGATGTGGTGAACTCTTCATACACTGACAGAAGGAATGAATTTCTATACCTAATCCCGGCAAAATACGAAGAGCTGTAAATTGACAATACTGAGCAAACTCATCAGATATTTTTAATTTTTCTGAAAAATAATATCAGGAAAATATTTTCTCTATATAATATAGGCACATTAATTTGCCATTTTGTACAGAAATGGAATTCAAAAAGTTGTCATTCAAATAAATATTATTGCTAAAGGTATATAAAGTTTTTATTGTTGTTTTTGCATAATAGCGAATTGGATAATATACTACTTAATTCTATAAAAGAATTTCATTACAAAATGAAATCTGAAGCAAATATGACAGGCTTAATTTGATGTGTACATTTTTTTAAAACAGCAAATTGGACTAGATTTCAAACTGAATCTGTTAGGTATAAACCATATCCTGCCTAAAAAGAAATGGGTTCACAAGAACTTTCCCTCTGTGTATCAAATACAGATGTTTTCCCCCTCTAATCCTGGGATATAGAGTATTTCCTTGACTATATTACCACGCCACACACCAAAATTTCCACATAGATTACTTGAATTTCTACGTTAAGCTAAATTATAACCTATATTCAATAGCTAAATATACTTACAGATATCACAAAAACAAGAATAGGAATAACTTTGTACTTTGAAAGCCATTCTCTCATTTAAAAAAAAAAAGCACAAAGGGGAAAAACAAAATAAATAAACAAACGAAAATCAGCATGAATCATCCAGAAGTTAACAAGTAATTTGAAGAACAGATTCAATACTGGAGCTTAGTCGATGTTACCCTAAATTGAGATTTTGGTTTGAAATCAACCATAGAATATCCTCAGAATATTATTTGGATACTTTTTCCCCCCCAAAATAGGACCAAGTGCCATTTAAGTTTAGTATAATTTTGTTTTCAACATCATAGTCACTTACCTTAGTTGAAAATACCAGCTAAAGGGAAAGGAATATTCCTTCCCAAGAAAGAAAAGCAAAGGATTAAGAATTCTAAACTATATAAACTATAAGTTTGTAGAGGGTAGAACCCTGTATATATAATAGTTTTTCAAGCGTCTTCAACAGAACAAGCTTTGAACACTTACTTAATAAATGGATTTCAAAAACCCAATGTGGAGTGAGTCAAGAAATCCCTTTTGTGAGTGAAGCTGCATATCATTTTTAAGACATCAATAAAAGACTTTGGAACTTTGATTTTATTTTTATAAGTCTGGGATTGTGATCCTTTGTTTTCATTTGTTAAATTCTAGTTTTGGACAAAGGTGATCCTCAGGACTGATGAGACTGAATGGCTGAAAGATAACTTTTCACGGGGCCATAAGCCCTGATGAATTCCCTGGTCTCTGAAAATGTAATGGCCTTTAGATGTAATACGTTTATTTTCTTTCCCTTTTAGAAGAATTATCTCTTGTTTGGGTGACCTTGGTTTCTTAATGAAACTAAAATCCTTAACAGCTAAAATGTCCCCAGTCTTGATTGATCAAGGGCATTATCTGATTCACATAATCTTCAGTTGACTTGGGCAAACAGATCTTACTACCAACTCTCATCACTTTTTGAATTTCTTTTTTTGAAATTTTAATTCAAGTAACAAAGCCTGTGAAAATAACTAAACTTTATTTTTTCCCCATTTTTTAACATTCAACTAACTTTGAAGGTTGAATCTGAAAACTAAAAAAAATGAAATTGCTCTGGAACTAAGACCTAATGTTAGCCGTGATCCACCCTGAAGCGAAAATTTTATAGCTAAGTTGTAAACCCTTTGAAAATGTAGCTTGCAATGGAAGTGCTGACACAGTCTTAACTATGCATTCATGAACCCCAACACTAATATATCCAAGGCATTTCATTACTGTCAATTTATCTCAGTTTTTAAAATTAAATAACCCCTCCAAACATCTTTATTTCCCTTTAAAGTTTTTAAACAAATGTGTGTATGTGTTTGCAAATATGTGTATATGCATGTGTGTAATTTGGAAACGGGAGGAGAGGGTGGGGGCTGATATATACACACAAGAATTTGTACACATACTTGATAAGGGTGTAATGAATTAATATGTTTTTCAAACCACACTTTTCCCAGGCATAGTCTGATGTTACAAAGAATTTACGCTTCCCAGCATCATTTTCTTCATGGTGGTGCAACTGTCTGCTACCTAGACAGTAGTTTTCCTCACTTTTGATAAGAGTGCTTAGTCTATTTGTAAGTAAAATTCCAAGAGCTTTTTTAATAAACCTACTTTAATACACCTACTTTTCTAATATGAAGAATACATCAAAACTCTTTAGAATTTTTTCCCTGTTTGTCATTAAATTTAAAATTATATTTTAGGTAAATAACATGAAATCTCAGGTTATTTTAATCACAAGGGAAAAAGCATACATTAATGACAAATAATTAAAATGAAATTTTGATGTTAAAAGTTTAAAAAGTGAATTTGAATAGAAGTTTAACGAAAATGACTATGGATAAAAAATATTCAGGACATACTTTCTGTAACTAAGACAAATCTATTATTCTCAAGCACCATTTTTTTCATTATCAAAATCTTATATATATGGAATTTTCCTGAATTTATTAAATGCTATTTTCCAAATAACATGAAACAACATGAGTAAGTTTTACAACAGATCTTAGTATAGTTGCTAAGCACATTCTTCAATTACTACATCTAAAAAAATATTCTAATAATCTTTTGAACATATAGAAAAAACATGCATTTCAGAACCGGTTTTGAAATTTACTCTTCAGTTGTAAGAAAGATAAGGTATTAAATCTATTTATTGCATACAGATGGAGATTAAATTATTTAAACAAATGAAACTCAGAAGTAATGATTATACACAGTACAAAGAACACTCTGCATTTTGCATGAATATTCATACAGTTCAGTTTCCAGATTCCCAATCTCACATTATAAATTACTTTTGAACAACAGTGTTGCTTTCTTTTTTTCTACTGCACTACTTCCTACATGAGTCTGACAGAGTTTTCCAAATTTCTTGACTACTATAAAATACTTTCATATTTTTCTACAACTAAAACTGACATTTAAATGATATAGTAAAAGCCTTGTGATAAAAATGATTTCCCAGCATTAAAGGTGAGATTCATCACATTGGCTAAAAGTAAGAAATGTGTAATTAACACTTAAAGTCAGAATATTGTATAACCAGTCTATTTTTCCACATACTTTGTCCATTCCTCAAATATTTATTGCGCATCTGTTAAGTACAAGACTGCGTGTTAATAAAGATTAATCAAAGACAAAATTTCTCTTGAAATTACTTACAAAGTGGTTAACAAGACACAGACACACATAACAATTAAGCAGTATAAAAACTGACAAATGTCTTCTTATCTATGTAAAGTGTCATAATCCTTTAGAAGATGAAATATAATGTTAAGCAAGCAGATTAGGAGCATTTTATCTGGAAGCTAGAACTAGTATAGTAGTTGAGGTCATTTCAAGAAGAACATAAAGTGATCTACGCATGTTTCCTGAAACCAGAAAGTCTTAAGTTATTGCAGGAAGTCAGGGACCCCAAACAGAGGGACTGGCTGGTGCTGCAGCCGAGGAACATAAATTGTGAAGATTTCATTTTAATATGGACCTTTATCAGTTCCCAAAATTAATACTTTTATAATTTCTTATGCCTGTCTTTACTTCAATCTCTGAACATCAATTGTGAAGATTTCATGGACATTTATCAGTTCCCAAATAATACTCTTATAATTTCTTATGCCTGTCTTTACTTTAATCTCTTAATCCTGTTATCTTCGTGAGCTGAGAATGTCAGCACCTCAGGACCACTATTGTACAAATTGGTTGTAAAACATGTGTGTTTGAACAATATGAAATCAGTGCACCTTGAAAAAGAACAGAATAACATTGATTTTCAGGGAACAAAGGAAGACAACCATAAGGTCTGACTGCCTGTGGGGTCCAGCAGAATAGAGACATATTTTTCTTCTTGCAGAGAGCCTATAAATGGACGTGCAAGTAGGAGAGATATGGCTAAATTCTTCTCCTAGCAAGGAATATTAAGTATTAAGACCCTTGGGAAAGAATTGCATTCCTGGGGGGGAGTCTATAAATGGCCGCTGTGGAAGTGTCTGTCTTATGTAGTTGAGATAAGAACTGAGATACGCTCTGGTCTCCTGCAATACCCTCAGGCTTACTAGGATTGGGAAACACCAGCCCTGGTAAATCTGAGGTCAGACCGGTACTCTGCTCTCGAACCCTGTTTTCTGTTAAGATGTTTGTCGATACAATATGTGCACCACTGAACACAGACCCTTATCAGGAATTTCTGATTTTGTTCTGGTCCTGTTACCTCAGAAGCATGTGATCTTCTCCCTATTCATACACCCCCTCCCCATTTAAAATCCCAAATAAAAACTCGCTGGTTTTGCAGCTCAAGGGCATCACAGACCTACCAGTATGTGATGTCACTCCCAGAGGACCAGCTGTAAAATTCCTCTCTTTTTACTCTTTCTCTTTATTTCTCAGACTGGCTGACACTTAGGGAAATTAGAAAGAACCTACATTGAAATATTGGGGGCTGGTTCCCCCAATATTAAGTTATTTCATTGTTTATGAAAGAGTAAATCATCGTGTTCAAATTTTATTAATAAAAATATTGATTTCTTACCCAATAGCAAGGAATGTGAGACACTGGGTTGTATGAGGCAGTAAATTTTTTATTAGTTCATGTAACTAGGGGAAACACCAGAAGAAATATAATAATGGGCTTATTATATGCAGTAGACACCATCAAATGCTTAATAATTTTTTCTAAACTTTTAAGGTAAAAAAAAACTTCTACAAGCTCCAACAAATTCCCAAATAATTATCAATATATTAGATGGGACCATGAAGATAACAGATTAAAACTAAAATTGCCACTCTAAATATTCCTAGGTCAGTGCTTCAATGCACCATGAATCAAAATGTTGCAATACTGTAGAATGTGCTGATAATTTAATCCTTCCTAAAGAGGGAGAAGGTAACTGCCAGAGAGGCTTTCTTGGCTTAGCAAAGATATATATTAGATAACTGGCTGCTATAATTTATTACAGAAAGCAAGTATGGGTGTTGTGTGAAATAATTTTCTGAATTATTAAAAGTTTTGATCATTTCATACTTCATTGTCAATAGTTTTTAACTCTCATGTCATAACTGAGATGATTGAACTCAATAGACTCTTCCAGGAGGCTTAAATGGAGTCAAGTTCAGGTGCTGGAATGAGTGGGACATGGACGACAGTCAGGTCTAATTCCCCCTCTTAGTTTAATCAGTGGCTGCTCAGACTAGTCAATGTTTGTGTTGAACCAAGGGGTCAACATTTTGACGATCACCTCTCAGTCCAGCCTTACCCACTTACATCTTCTAGACCTACTTTGCTATTTATACCTATTGACCTCCCATTTGCACCTTTAACAGTAGTTACAAATATTAATATTTAGCTTAAATTATAATTTCCAAGAGCAGAAATAGATACAATTGACCATTGAATAACACAGGGGTTAGAGACACTGACCCCTGTGCAAGTCAAAAATCTGCATATAACTTTTGACTTCCCCAAAACTTAACCACTAATAAACTACTGTTGACTGGAAGCATTACCAATAACAGAAACTGTTGATTGACACAGGTCTCGTATGTTATATATGTTATATACTGTATTTTACAATAAAGTAAGCTAGGGAAAAGAAAATGTCATTAAGAAAGTCATAAGGAAGAGAAAATACATCTACTATTCCTTAAGTGAAAGCTGAGCATTATAAAATCTTCATCCTCATGTCTTCACATTAAGTAGGTTAAGGAAGAAGAGGAGACGTCGGTCTTGCTCTCTCAGGGGTGGCAGAGGCAGAAGAAAGTTCACATATGAGTGAATCTACACAGTTCAAACCTGTGTAATTCAAGGGTGAACTCTATAATACGTATGTATATTATATGTAAATATGTATATTGTATATTTATATATAATTTCCTTTTTGTTACTTACGTTGACCATCTGCATTGCAAACTTTTCTGTAGAGTTATGCTCATGTGAACGAAGCTGTTTTACACCTTTTAGACTTTTTCATGGTGAGGGTAATTGAACATAAAATAATTAGCTTCTGTAATTCTAATGAAGATAATGTCAGCAATGTAGTTAAGATTTCTGGTTAGTTTATCATAAATGCAAACTCTTATGATCACTTATGTCATGCTCTAAATTAATCAGATGGGACATCTGCTTTCCCTTAAGGTGTTCATATATTGTGATTAAATAGAAAAGCATATGCCCGAGGGAAAACTTGCTGGCCTACTAACCTATATTTGGGAGTCATGTTCATTGATGAGCTTAAAAATCCCTTGATAGCCAACAATAATCTGCATTTTTTCCAAATGTTCTGACAAGTCAGTTTCCTGTCATCTGTTTGGTGCTCTGGCTATGTGCTGCTCGTGTCACTCCTCACAGGCCACACGTATACACTGGTCTAGGACGCTGCCACGCCCCACGTCTGCCCCGATAACCGTTTCTGTCTCAATGGTAGTTCCTGTTAATACTACAAAAATGGAAATCGTCAGTGTGGGCAGGCTGCCGTATGGAGGTTCAGTCAGATTAAGACAAATGCACATAGGCAATGTGAGCGCAAAAAAAAATAACAATTCAGAAGAAAACTTTGTTGTTTGCGATTGGTATCTTTTCCAGGATTTTTAGAAATAGAGTATCTGTTTTAAAGATTGTTTTGTAAGCAGGTACACTTGAGCTGGTATTGATATGAAGCAAACCAAAAAAGAGTAGTTAAAGTAACCTTTAAAATGTTGTCTTTCCAATGTTGATGCTTGGCCTCTGGCCACAGTGTTTAATCTAACATGACTCATTCTCCCCCATCCCACCTCGTATGTAGAACACCTCTGCAAGGTATCTTTCAAAATAACAAATGAAGACCCTTACTTTGTGAAAAGGGAAATAATGTTGAACAAATTGTAAAAATGTGTTTTAAAAGACTGCATAACATGCCAAGAAAAAAAGAACAGAATTTTCCAACCCACTGAAAGATAGCACACCACCATCAATAGCCAAGCTCATGAATAAATAAATATTTACAACATATACATATGCATATCCAGGCGAGGCTACACTACAGGAACTCAGAATCTGTGGAAATCATTTATGCACATACAGTAGCAAACAGAGGCACTAAAAAGGAAATAATTTTCAAGCACGGTCAACACGTTTAAAGTTTTTCAGTAACTTAACTGGCCTTTCCAAAACACACAGAATTCTTTTAACAATATGAAATATGTTGCTATGATTGCTTGTTCCTGAACTTAACTCAGTCATATCCTCATCACACAGCAGAGCTAGCAAATTTCTAGCGGAGCTAGTTAGAGTACATTGGAAAAAGTGGTCATATGTTCAAAGATGAAGCATTTCAGACTTGATTTACAAATGAAATCAAAGGCATCTGTATTCAAAGCTGTGTGGAATGAATACATGCTTAGGAACACACACAAGCATTTTAAAAAACCTTTCTGAATAGGTTAACAGCTTTGCTAAAATCTTGCAGCTATCTTTCTCACGGGTAACTACAGCTCCAAAGATTACTGCTTAAGTTCAACGTAGGAAATTAAACTTTGACATGCTATAGGTACTGACCATATGTAAGAAATACAAGTTAACACTCCTGACATCAATGACACCATACATCTCTAGATCCTAAGCTACTAAAGGCCGGCATGCAGGCTAACATAAATAACAGCTTGCGGTTTGCAAGAAAAAGAATCCATCGATAACATTAGGAAATATAGTAATGTGATGGTATAATTTACAAGGCCTGAAGATAATTTGCAGCACCATTCCTCTGGGTGGATCTGCACCAATCAACTAAGCTAAGTGCCTGTTGGAACTTTTCCCTCAAAGGTACAGTAGGCAGAAGATTTGTAATATATTTAATGCCACAAAAGGAGAAGCAGAAAGATCAAACTGATGGGGCTTGGGTATTTAGAAAATCCCGCTGAGATATTGTGGTACATTTTTAAAACTTCTTGTTCATAATGTTCATGCTTCTCTTGAACCTCAGATGATAAACACTGACAGGAAAGAAATGGTAGGGGAGACCCACAAAACATTTTTACAGCTAAGATAAAAACATTAGGTAAAAATAATGCTTCTGCAAAGCAAAATCCTCAGATATATCTCCCATCAAGATTTTTCTCCAAATATACAAACAGTGTCCAGAAAGTCTCTCATGGGATATGTCTGCAGCACCATTCTGGCCTACAGCATTCACAGAACACATACCTTGATAACTTGTGTTTACATAAACAAATGGCATTCGGGGAAGCAGAACCAACTGAACTTTACAGAAAGGTTGATTCAAAGTCTCAAAAATTCTCTCCCATCTCATGATAATTTTTCAACAGCAGAAGAAAATGTATTACAACACTTCAAAGTACGGAAAGGCTTTTTCTCATTCAGCAGACTTTTTTCCAATAAAGTTAATGCAATTTATCTTTATTAACACATCAACACTGATAGAGTCAGCCAGAAAATTAGTGTTGGTGGCACTGCATTTCATAACATGCCCTTTCTCAGACATCCCTCTGATCATTTCACAAAATCTGCCAACAATTCAGGGATCTAACATATTCAGAACCCATTTCTTTTTAAAATACTGCAGCTTCCGAAGGAGAACGCATATATTCTTGCACTAGAGCAGCATGCATCTGCTCTTATAGTCTCCCTGCTGGAAACGATCATTGTAATGAAAGCCCAGAAAACCAAACATTGCAAAAACATATTGATATCGAGTACAGAGAAAATTCTTCTTTCTAGCTACCTGCAACACAGATCCCCTTTCCTGAAATAAACCTGATTTCAAACAGAAGCAGCTCCTTCACCCTCAGCTGTCCTTAAGTTAGCATTAACTGGCCTTGATAACTCCATTTAGATCTTTAACACAAAACTTTCATCACTCACCCCCCTTCCAAGGTTTTCCTTTCCAGGGGGTCCGGGTCAGCTTGCTCAGAGTTGGTCCAGAGAAGAACAGGATCAAAAGGAAGAGAAGTTCAAGCCTAGTAATTTTCTCCACTTTCTCTGATGATAACATTTCCACAAGCTAATTTCACAAAATTCCTCACATCCTCTTCCCTGCTGGTTATGAAAATAGCATTAATCATTGAAAAACCTGAGGTAGGTGTTGTTTTGCCATCTTTAACAGCTGAAGTAGCAGCTTCCTGATGTAGCCCTGAGCCAAGCTACATTTCTCACGGATCCGGCTCCTTCTCCTCAGTACGCAGTCAGCCCTGCTTCTACTCCAGAAGCTATAAAATAATTCTGTTCTCCACTTTGCTTTCAGTGGGAATATATTCCTCAGCGTTCTGGGTGAGCTTGATTGAAAATGATAAAAACAGTAGTGTCTGTGTCCAGCAGAAAAGGGAAAAGATGTCAGGATTATGTGCAGAAGATGAGAAGCAGTTGTACTGACAGCTTTCAGGCTGCCTGTGTGATCCTAATAGCCGTGCAACCAACCAAATTGCTCTTTTAAGAGTAATAAGGCTTCAGTGAAAGCCGGTGTCACCGCCACTTGGGTGGGTAGTGCTGGGCTTGAAAACCACCCAGGAACCACCACAGATAACGACTGCTTCAGTTCAGCTTCAGAATATTAAGGGCTGAGCAAAATATAGTATGCACAGAGGGTAGTTAATCTATTGTGTGGATAGACGAGGATTCGGGCAATGTAGCACAGAAAGATTCAGAACTTAAAATGTATTTTATTTTTTCTTTACTTCACCTCGTGACATTCAAAGGGGATTGCATCTGCACTAATGATTCATAAATGGGTCTGAAATATTTATTAGATGAACAACAGTAAGTATATAATTTTTCTCCCCAGCAATAAAACAGGAAGGGCAAGTTCTCAATATGTAGCTACAGCTCTCTTCTGTATTAAATGAAGTCAGTTTGCTTTGGCATTCCTGTGTCACCCTAATGAATCCACCATGAATGCCACAAGCAAACTTCTGGAAAGACCAACATAGACTGCCAAGGCTCTCTTGAATGTGTTAATCACACATTCAAGAAAGCACATTTTTATTTGTTTGTGTACATCACCATGGAAATACAAAAGGCTCCCCAAGCCTTCCTGTCTTTTGCGACTATATTTATGCAGACATTACTGGTCACAAGGTGTGGTTATAATTAACACACGACAGTGCCCCTGGATGAAGATGACGTGGGTGAAGGCGTACATAGAAAATCAACTAGTTTGGTTTTGTCTGGCACAGTGGCTCACATCTGTAATCCCAGCACTTTGGGAGGTCAAGGTGGGAGGATAGCTTGAACCCAGGAGTTTAATACCAGACTGGGCAACATAGTGAGACCCCCACCTCTACCAAAAAAAACCCCAAAAATTATCCATGCACGGTGGTACATGCCTGTAGTCGCAGCTACTCAGGAGGCTGCGGCAAGAGGATCACTTAAGTCTGGGAGTTGGAGGCTGCAGTGAGTCATGGTCATGCCACTGCACTCCAGCCTGGGCGACAGAGCAAGACACTGTCTCAATAATAATAATTAATGAAAATAATAGAATCTTTACCACCTGAAGTGAATTGGCATGATCAAAACATTCTGGCTACTATTTTAAATCTGTCTACATGTTAGTATTATACATATGGTCACTTATTTCCTTAATCAGTGAGCCACAATACATGAATTATGCACTTATGTATTTTAAAGTAATCAATTTCTATATTATGATAACCACCAGTTTTATGATGTGATCATTTTCAAAAGGGAATAAATTACCACTTTCAAATCATACTCTTGGAAGAGGTACCTTTAGAAGAGAAAGTTACCTTGTTAAGCCATGTGATAAATTTGAAAATATAGTTATTACAATTTGCTTTTATAAAAAGGAAACAATGTTTGTCAAAAAAAATGAATGGAACATACAAAATAAACTCTCAGATTGTGCCTTAGTTTAGAAACAATAATCACCCTGTATTCAACTTTTCATCTGAAAACTTCTGTGTGAGGAAGGAAAAACGTATGCCCATTTTATAAATAGTGGATTTAAAATTCCATGTCTTTGCATACTTAAAAATGGGAAGCTGATATTTAACTCAGAATTTGATTTTCTTTTTCCAGTCACTATCCTGTTTGCCTGACCATTTCCTCTCTCTTTAAATGCAAGTAAACAGAAACCGGTAGAATAAATTGACCAGCTCCCTCACCACCACCCTCTGAGGAGGACTAGAACTAAAGCCATTTACTTTCCACTGGCTCCATTCCTCTTCAAAGAAAAAGCACACATTTCATGATTAGCAGTTTTAAAAATGTCTTGGGCCTTTGGTAGAACAGAAAAAATGTCAAATAGGTTTGGATATAATGAAAGGGTGTGGGCAGAAATGTTGAATTTTTCTGAAAGGTCTGGCCAGAACAAGGTTACCAGGAAAATCATTCTATCCTGAATATAGGGTAAAGCTGGTTCGATTCACTCCAAAAATATTTCATGTTTAGATTTCCAAGGTTTCTTTCCTTTCCAGTAATCCCTGGTAGACACCAGGCCGTAGCGCTCTCTGATGGGGAAACTGAAATGGAATTGGAAGAACCAAGTCACTGCTGCTCAACGAGGGAAGTCGCTCTCTTCCAGAATTCGTCTGGCCGAAGTTCGAGGTTCTGCATCACCAGAAGAGAGAAGAGAACGCCTCCTCAGATGGAAATAGGTGAGGGTAGCCAATGGAAAAAATAAGGGTAGACTCTGAAGGAAAAGTGAAAAACTAAGTGGAGAGGCAGTCCAATGAGACATACATCTGTGGAAGTATGAGTTTAGAAATGCCTTCCCATCTACGTTAATCTTAATAACAAATTAGCTAACTTATTACAAGTTCTAAGCATTTTGCATTCATCAGCTCATTTAATCCTTACTAAAACACAATGAAGCAGGAATAATTCTTTTTTTTTTTTGAGACAGAGTCTCACTCTGTCGCCCAGGCTAGAGTGCAGTGGCACGATCTCAGCTCATTGCAAGCTCCACTTCCTGGTGTCAAGCGATTCTTCTGCTTCGGCCTCTGAAGTAGCTGGGACTACAGGTGCCCGCCACCACGCCCAGCTAATTTTTGTATTTTTAGTAGTGACGAGGTTTCACCATATTGGCCATGCTGGTCTCGAACTTCTGACCTTGTGATCCGCTCACCCTGGCCCCCCAAAGTGCTGGGATTACAGGCGTGAGCCACCACGCCCGGCCAAAGTTGGGATGATTCTTTCTTGCATTTAGCACGGTATAAACTGAGGCACAGAGCGTTTAAGTCCCGTGTCCAAGGTCATAGTGCTGTTTTGAATTCAAACCCCTCAGTTCCAAGCCTTTGCGAATCCCCATGCTAGGCCCCTCCTAAACTGTTGTCTCTGCACCCTCAATCCTTCTGAGCTACCTTGCTCATAAGTAACATCTTAATATAAAAGAAGAGCAAATAGTGATAACATGCTGAATATATGTGAGGTTTTAAATGTTTCGATATTTTCTTCATTTTCACGAACTGGTGAGATGAGTCATTTATCATTCCTACTGTACAGACTGCTACTACTGTACATACTGCTACTTAGCCCAGGTCACATGGTGACTACCCAGCAGAGCTAGAGTTTGAATCCTGCATGGCCCCAGCTTTTGTTATTCTTCTCTTTTACTGAGTCTGGTGCATGGATCTTGGGAAACTGGAAAGGGTGTAAGCAAAGCTTGAAAGGTAAGAGCAATAGAGGGGTTTTGGGGTAGCTGTGGCTTGGAATCTTCTTTAGTTTACTGGCAGCAGCACGGAGGTCTATAAATGGGAAGGTATCAGAGAAGGTCCACCGAGAGAGGCAATCAGAATAAAATTCCTCACCACCTCCTTGTGCTCAAAGGAAAACATGAAGAAAAAGAAGGCCCTAGCAAGACCTGACTTACAGACAGTTACAATACAACACAATAAATGCTTTAATGCAGGCCACAAAGAATGGTTAGGAAGACTGCAGAGAAGGAGTACTATAAAGGAGGTGTATATTAAAGTGAAGTTCAGTGAGAGAGAAGAGAAAGAGCTGTTTCAGCTAGGACATTCAGGGCAGAGAAGGTGGCTTTTTCACTAAGTATCAAATAATGAGAATATATTTTAAGACTAGGTCAAGTCAGGCAAGAGGCAGAGGATAATCCAGGCTGAGGAAATAGCATGAGCATGGTTACAGACAGGAATGAAAGGAACCCTGTCCCCTTCCAGTAACTGCAAGGAAAGCAGTGTGGCTGGGTGTGGAACCTATAGATGGGTAGCCAGAGATTAGGTAGCAGCGGTAGGCAGGGGCTAGATTAAAATGTTGAAGTGCATTAACCACCAAAGTCTTAGGCTTTATCCTCAATGGTAGGGGGTCAACAAGGGTTTAAATTAGGGAAATTACATGATCTGAAATGAGTTTTAAAAAATATTTGACTGCATTATGATGGGGAGTGAAATTAGAAGCAGGAAAAACCGCTTAAATGTGCAGTAGTCCAAGCAAGAAAACTTTGGAAACCGAACTGAAAGCAGCGGGAATAAATGGAGACTAATTTGAAATAAACTTTAAAGTTTATTGTCTATATTCCTTCACTTGAATAACCATTTAAAACCTATATGGTAAGCCAGGAATAATGATAGGTATTTTAAGAATAATCAGACAAAGTCCCTGTTATCAAAATGCTTATATCCTTAAGAATTGAGTTACAAATTAAATACAAAGAATAATGGGATATTATTCCAGCGTTTAAGCTCTCTTCTTTAAATATGTCATTTGAAGTTTGATTTTGTCTGTCCTGCTAGCACTTGCTTCAACTTTGACACCATTAAGCAAGATTTAGGAATCTCCATAATAATATATATTCATTTTTATCCTAATACCATGATTTACTCTATTCTAATTATACCCCCTGACATTTTACTATTTATGCACAATAAATACCATCTTGCCTTTTATTTCTTTTCCTAATAAAGATAAAATTTTTACTAATCTCTGATACTAGGTAATAATGGCATAATGTGAGTTATGTCACTAGGCTTTTAATGATTGAATGTATATGAGATAAAACCTTCCCTAATGAGTTTACAAACAAAATTTGTCACCAAGCTTTCGAAAAAGAATACATCAAATTTTATATCATTATGTTGTTGTTTGTAATCTCACTGGTTATACTCACTTCATTAGATGAGGTTGAAGACTGAGCCAATCCATTTTCTGAAAATTCTGTGAGTTTGGTCACCAGGTACCTAGTAGGCTCTCAGTCAGGATCAATTTTAACCTCAAAAAGACCTGATGTAAATGACGAGTTGATGGGTGCTGACGAGTTGATGGCTGCAGCACACCAACATGGCACAAGTATACATATGTAACAAACCTGCACGTTATGCACATGTACCCTAGAACTCAAAGTATAATAATAAATTTAAAAAAAAAAAAAAGACATTTGGCAATGTCTGAAGGCATTTTGTGGTTGTCACACAAGGTTGAAAGAGTGCGACTGACATACCTTGTGGGTAGAGACCACGGATTCCGCTGCACACCCTGCGATGCACAGGGCAGGCCTCCCGACAAAGAACTATTGGAAGAAAATCTCCACAGGCTGCAGCTGAGAAACTCGGAGTAATCCTCAGCTTGTCTGATCACAAGGTGATGATTCCTTTTTTATTTTTTTCAAGACGGAGTCTTGCTCTGTCACCCAGAGCACAACCTACCCTAAGCATTTCAGACCAACGAATAGAAGTGGGCAATTTCTTTTTTCTTTTTTTTTTGAGAAGGAGTCTCCCAGGCTGGACTGCAGTGGCGGGATCTCGGCTCACTGCAACCTCCACCTCCCGAGTTCAAGCAATTCTCCTGCCTCTGCCTCCTGAATAGCTGGGATGACAGGCACCTGCCACCACACCCAGCTAATTTTTGTATTTTTAGTAGAGACGGGGTTTCACCATAGTGGCCAGGCTGGTCTCGAACTCCTGACCTTATGATCTGCCCACCTCGGCCACCCAAAGTGCTAGGATTACAGGCGTGAGCCACCACACCTGGCAAGTGATTCCTGCAGCCATCATTTTATGTAAGTATAGTCAGAACAAATGCTGTTCTTTATTTTTATTTTTATTTTTTTTTGAAACAGGTCTTGCTCTGTCACCCAGGCTGAAGTGCAGTGGTGAGATCATGACTCACTGCAGCCTCGAACTCTTGGGCTCAAGGAATCTTCCTGCCTCAGCCTCTGGAGTAGCTGGGACCACAGGGACTCACAACTGCACCTGGCTAATTTTTCTATCTTTTTGTAGAGACAGGAATCTGGCTGTGTTGCCTAAGCTGATATTAAACTCCTGGATTCAAGTGATCCTCTGTTCTCAGCCTCCCAAAATGCTTCAATTAAAAGCATTATCTAAAATGTTTTTCTTGACTGAAGCTCACAAGATGACCACAGAACATTTATTACCAACACACTCTACAACAACAGCAATGCAAAATATCTTATTTATATTCTTATGCTTCCAAGGAAGTCTCCTATTTCTGCTACAATAATTCATCCACAGAGAGTAACTCATCTCTCTGAACACCTTACATCAGGCCAAAGAAATGGTGGATTTACCCTGCTTGAGTTCTGGGAAGGGCCCAGTGGTGCATGCGTACATCAATGAAAACCTTTCTAGTCCAGAAAATTCTCACTGTTTCTCCATTATACACACAGACAAAAAAAAAAAAAAAAAAAAAGAAAAGAAAAGAAAAAGAAAACAACAACAACAAAATAAAATGAGAAAGTCATCAGGGCAAACTTAGCTGTGTGACTCTGACTACTTTACTTCTCATTAACTTGGCAAAGATTATTCTCTACTAACTACAGGCTGCACTGTTGTTAATATGTTGTATTATATACTCCATCAACAAGCCATCAGAATAAAATTTTAGCTGGGATTTAATTAAAGAGACAGTAGTAAATTAGCATTAGCATTAGCTTCATAACTCTTGAAAGACCACAAATCAATTCATGATTATCTATATACATACATATGTAGTTTCATTAATTATGTTGTTATTTCTCCCTAATTCTTTAACATTCTATTTTGACTGTGCAAGCCCAAAACAGAGATCTGAATGTTTTAATGCCATATCAAACATACACTTTAATTATTTGTTTTTAACCATGTTTTCCATCAACAGAAAAAACCAGGTATTGTATACATCCTTTCTAGCTCAGCCTACTGCAAAGGCACATCATTCCACAACAAGAGAAACATTGCTTGTTTTTTGGCACTATGTATGGTAACATATAATATATATCAGTTTTGTTTCCAAGGTCAAATATATGTACAGTTACATATGTACCAGGTCAAATGCATAATGTATAAATATTTCAATTACAATGTGGCTGAAGAATTAACTCTGGTTAACTGAAATATCTACTTAAATACAAGAAAAAAATCAGTTATTTTCCCTGTTATTGAGGAATAGTTTAAAGACTTTTTATTCCTCTTTCCTTTGCCAGTGATGTCTACAGAGTGAACATCTCTGAATCCCTTTGCTAATTTAAGACCCTGCAGTACCTGAGTATCCCCGGATTGCACATCGGTTCTCATCCTATTCGCCTGCAGTTATAGGAGACAAAAAGGTAAGGCTGAATCTGCAAAGAGATCAGGGCAAGCTGAATTAGATGAACCTTCAGATGAGCTCCTAATACTACACTGCATTTTGCTAATGTTTCCTTTTCATTAAAAAATTAAGCGGAGGCTTATATGTCTTATTGGAGGGTCCTAGTTGATTGTGTTTTACTTCATAATACACTTTTAAACATTTTAGCTGAGATAGGCAGCTTAATATTTTGCTCCATCTAAGCTTTTTCTGAAGAGTAGTTCAAAATATTGGTGGTTTCACTGCAATAACCTGGGCAAATTTGTTAGTATACCACTCTGTGGTTTTGATTCAACAAGTTGTGTGTAGGACGTGGGTGCATGCATTTTGAAAAAAACAAAAAATCTGTTCCGTGTACCTCTGAAATGCACTGCACTGCTACTCCAGTGCTAACTATACTGCACTGCTACTCCAGTGTTAACTATTTTGGAAGGAAAAGTTTAAGCATTCTGGGTTTGCTATATAGCACCTGGTTCATCATTTTCACACACACACACACCCCCACACATACACACACACCCACACACAGACACACACACACA